>NC_092354.1:66756240-67030924 GCF_963676685.1 Mytilus edulis | reverse complement strand
GTAAAAGCGTGCAACGGGAAAGCTACACATGTAATCACAACTTTTGCTAAACTAGGTCCTTATTGAATCATGTCAGTCTATCTAAATACAATATGTGGTTATATTTTTATAACATGTTTTTTTTCATATTTTGTAGTTCCGGTGTTAACATATTGAGACCAAAGACACGAATGTTTTTATTTCACCTTTGCTATTTTAGATACGAATTCTGCTGCAAATCCGGTAGTCGTAGACCACAGATTTACGAAGGCGCTTATCGAACAACATCTTGAATATGTCTGTCAGAATTTACAATTAAGCGCGACACTAGACATGTTCTTCGAGCGTAATATCATTACTATTGATGAACACGACTGCGTTCAAGGTTTAGAAACAAAGTCAAGAAAACGAAGAGAACTAATGAAGATATTATTAGACAAAGCAGACACAACATGGATTCCAAGTTTCATCAACGTGCTTAGATTAACAGGACATGAGACCATGCTAGATTATTTACTAAACTTAACCAGTCAGATTTCAGGTACACTTTATTAAGATACGATACTTAAAGTTATACATGTACAAAAAGAATATTATAAAAACAAGATTTGGTATGATTGCCAATAGAACAAATATCTACTTGAAATTTGAATGTTGTAGATAATGCTGCTTTAGGTCACCGTACGACTTTTATGAATGAGCAAAACCAATGCCGAATAAAACACGTTACATAACTCCTAATTGGCAAAATATGGAAAAATATATATACGAGAAAAAAAAACAACGACCTGATTTTTAACCACACAATAAACGAAAAAAATAAATAAAAGAAGACAGAATAAAAACAAATACTAAAGAAAACAATTTACAAAGAATTAGAACTCAAAGTAACAGTACAGATTACTTGCAGATACTTTAAGCTAGTCCAATTGCAATTTCATATAATATATACCCCAAAACTGACCAACATTTGAAAGTTTTATTTTACCGTATACATTTAATTTTGTATTACACAGCAATATCTAACTAACCTCACCTGAAGAAGACTAACTGGTCGATATTGTACAGTTCAAATATTGAGTAATAACGTGGCACTCTTTGTTTTACCAATGTCGAACATTAATCGCATCTGTTTGCAGCCTTAATTATTTTGATTACTATTCAGCTTAATTATACACTAGTAAACTTTGGATTACAATCGTCAGATAATAATAAATATGAAAAATACTGGAATGGATTGCATTTATTTTCATTTCATTAAAGGCACGAATGCGCGTAACACACCTTTTGTAAAAGGAAAAAGATAAAAAAAAAAAAAAAAACAACATTAAAATAACATAAACAATTTACAGAAATCATAACCTGTATACAGCATAGGAAATGTCCGTCACGTGAATTTCACTTGCATTTAGCTTTATGTAAATCTCATGTGAAATTTAAACGCATTTCACCTCATACTTGAGGCTCACTTGGACTGATGTCAAGTAAGTTACACATGAATCTAATTTGAAACATACGTTATTCAAGTGAAAATCCGATGAATTTTCCTAATTAATTTATTCAAATTACATTTTGATTTTTAAATTCTAATGAAACAATTACAATAAGTTGGTTGGTTGGTTAGTCAAGTTCATGTGAAATTTGTATATAACAAGAATTGCCATCAGATCACATAAATATTTCCTCGTGAGTGTCACGTATAAGCTTGTTTGGGATGATTTCATCGTGAAGAATTTATGTGAATTTCACGTGCGCATACTTTGCATGTTTATCATTAACATTAGATGAGATCGAGAGTAATGTTTATTGGATATATTTACATAGGTTATCAACAACCAACGTCCATTACCCTTGGCAGTACTCGCCTGGTAGAACCAAACAATTTCGTAGCTAGACTTTTCGGTGATGATGGCGTCAATTATCAGTTAAACATCGTAGACGTAACAGAAACAGACGTTATACAGGAAGTGTTGGAATCTGGATTAATCGAGTTATGGGAAGGATCTATTTATCTCCATTTAAGTTCCTTTTCACCAGCTCTTATATTGTCAATCTTGAATGGAGAGGGTGATAGCAAACTTCAACAATTCCTTGTGAAATTTTTGCAAGAAAACAAAAGACTTCTTAACTATTTTAAAGGGAAGAAAAGTTTAAATTTCAGTATTCGAGAGCTACCAAATGATGAATTTCTTGGGTTATCAGATGGTAAGTTTAAATACAGGTTATTATTTTCTAGAGTATACTCCTAACGTGCAACAAACATGTCACTAGCAGAAGCTGTTAAAAGCTTTGTATATTTCCAAAATCACTTGTTAGAAAATGTTCAACCTCATGACCTAAACACTGTATTAATACATAGAAACCGATAAACAATTTTTGACTCTATCTCGAACCTTCCTTCCTTATTAATGTTAAAATCTATACATTTTTTATCAACTATGAAACTTATCCTTGTACCTTAAAATACGCCATATACACCAATTTGATGTCTTTCCGTAGAAATTGAAAGTACACAGGTATTGACAAATTAAAATGATATTTGTTTGAGTGCTTTGTTCTAAACGTACTGTCAAATCAAAATTTCAGTGGTGTTTTTGTCGAGATATTTTAATATATTCACATCAATTGAAAAAAACACTTGCGAGAACCTGCGAGTTTGGTAAATTTTTCATAGCTTCTTGATAATTGCATGAAAATAAATGATAATAAGAATACCACAGATGTTTTCAACAGGAATAATTATCGTTTTAACCATGAGTTATCGATTTGTTGACTTCAAAAAGGGAGATCCTGGCTAATGTTTTGTCTTAATAGTGGTGTTGAACCAAAAATATTAATAAATAGAAAATATCATATGGCTTTTTCAATATCGCATCCGTATCAACCCGAAACACCAATATAATCCCAAGAGCTCTGCTTGAGGGATTATATTGGTTGAGGGTTGATACGGTGGGTGATATTGAAAAAGCCATATCATATACACTTTATTATATACATTTATCATATGTTTAGTACAAAATCACCTACCCCGTATCGCATGGCTAAACCCGTATCGCATACCCCGTATCGCATAGCAATCCCGTATCGCATACCTGACATGACGTCACAATTCGAATGACGTCAACGTTTGACCTATGACGTCCAGTTGCTGTTCCTACTAAAAAAATGTCATATTATTTCAACTTAAATCGATATTTAAAAAAAAAAATAATTACCCAGTAACTTTACTAGCGATTTTCATAAAAAAATAAATACAATAAGATGTAGAAATGACTGTAAAAACTGTAAAAGAAAAAGGCAGCCGAAAAAATACAGGAAAATCATAATGTTCTTTTCTTCCTTATATTTTCGGACGATTTAAAAAAAAACGGATATTGCATGAATCTGATTCTGTAAAAATATATGATAAACAGAATAATACATGGCAAAATCCGTATCGCATGCTGTATCACCACTCGACCAATATCAGTCCTCGGGACCTTCGGCCTTCGGGACTGATATTGGTTTCTCGTGATGATACAGCATGCGATACGGATTTTGCCATGTATTATTCTATATATATCTCAAGTAGATGTTTTTTTATGTGACATGACGTTATACAGATAAGGAGGTTTGAAATGAAGTCATACAGATCATAGGTTTGACATCACGTCATACAGATTAAGGATTTGATAAAGCCGTTGCAACAGTGACTGCAATCGATGACGTGACGTCATACAGATAGGAGGTGTGATAAAGCTTTTGCAACCGTGCTGATATCGATATCATCACGGGTGGCTGATAGAGCACGCTTGCCATTGACACGTCCCCAATAAAATATGTTACTAGCACGTTAACCACGGATCTCGTAGAAAATATGTATGTACACAAAGTTTTCATTACCATGTAACTATGAGTATCCAAAAGAGTCTTAGATTAATGCTTTGGAGTACAATTTGGCCAGTTCGCTATCTCTATAAACATGATAAAGGAAGTTTTATTTTTGAAATTACCTTCAAATCTATTTATTATGCATATTTTTATAACATATAAAAAATATTTAGGGAAGAAACCAAGAAAGTGCAGAGCAATTACCGATTCAGATATGTGTCTAGGTGAGTAAAACGATTTAAAAGTAAGCATTATGCCTTGCACACTCATGGTCTCGTTTAGGTTGCACTTTGTAAATACAGCTGTTTCTCAAAACACGCCTTTTTTGGGGAGATCTTGAATATTCATAGAAAATCAATTTTGTTTACAAACTGGTTTCCAGTTATGCTCCCTGTGTTGAAAATATGGCGCACAGTCCTATGTTTTGACCTTTGAAAAAAGTTGTGGTGCATATGAACTTTCAATTCAAGGATAAGATTTTTTTCAAAACTTCATAGTAAAAGTGATAGAGTTTTACCCGTAAAAGGAGTTCCTATGGGAAATTGCATTGTCAATATTTACAGAAATGCAACCTTTAATGATACTGACGAAATAGAAACTGCTTGGAGATCATATTAAAACAAGCTACTGATATATTAAATTTCAAATTCTACAATTTTATGCTATAAGTTGAATTATGTTTAAATTTGGCAAATTTATTAGAATAATACAACGGCATTGGCGAATTTCGTTTGTAGTTTTTTTTATATCTAACAAATTGTAGACTTGATATTGAATTGAGCTCAAAAGGTGTGGATCTTCAGTTACGTAAATGTTAGATTCATGCATATATATAATTGCAGTTGATTCAGACAAAAAGTGGCATGTGCCCTGAGATTTATTTTACATCTATTAGCTTTAGTTTAAAGAGATGACAGATCTTATAATATCGTATTCATTCATTTCAAACCACATGTACTTTCAGAAATTCTAATACTTTTATAATGTATTATATTCCATTGATTATTCAAGAAAAGTTGTAACAAAGCTCCATAAGATATAAATATTTAAAATTGAGAATGAAAATCGGGAATCATGAAAAGGACTAAAATTAATACAGCAACTATCACCCAAAAATATATAATTGTGAACTTGTCTGCCAATTTTTTATGTTAAGATTCTATAGCACATTTATTTATACGAAACTGTTTGAAGATTAAATTGTCAAATCAAATATAAGAGATTAATCAAGAGTCTGTAAAATTAAAATGCTTATGAAATTGTCCCATATTTTTTGAAAACGGAGAAATAATACCTGAAAATTATCGAATTTTTGGTATGCTCTGATTACAGATTGTTACCGGTCAACATTGAGAGCACAGTGCAACTACAAAATCGTACTGGATGAAATAGAAGATGATATAATCGACGACACTTTGGAAAGAGTGAGACAGATAAGGTCAATAAGGAAATCAGTATATGTATCCAAAGGATGCCATTTAGAGCATAAAACTCGAAGTGAAAAAGCTGTTACCTTTATGCAATACGTCTTCTACAATGAAGATGTCTTAGAAGAATTTCAGAAAGTGTTTTCCTTTAGGTCGGAAGCTAATTTGAAGCAACACAAATGCCAACGTTGTGCAATAGGTAATACAAAAGCATTTCTGATAAATGTGATATATATTTATTATATGATTCCTGTTTGTTTTAACGATACAATTAGTACGTGGTTTAAGCGACCGTGGGATAGTACAAATAGATTAAGTAGTCCGACTTGTGTATTATACACGATTAAAGGAACGAGTAGTTAAATACACTTACAGTACAACCGTATTTATCATATTTTGTTTTCGTCTCATATTGCTCTTGTTTGACATAAAAAGGATTCTATATCTGGTTGGCATCTTGACATTTATGAGTATTTACTTGTAAGCGCGTTTCGTATATGCCATATACCTTCTTCTTATTCGCTGCTAATATTGATAGATTCATTACATTGTATAAACATAAGTATTTGTCATAAACTTCTAAGTAGTGGTATAATAACTTTTTACTCTGCTGTTTGCGAATTGTAAGATATACGAAATTCACCGAAACCTATTAGAGATATGTTAAGGATGACAACTGACGTGACTTATTAAGGACCCTTCATCACTGACAATGTATTATGATTATGTTTATGAATTCATCTCATAATTAACACAATCAATTTTTTAAATCATGCACAAACTTTAGGTAGAGTCTTTTTTTTAACCTATTCCACAAAAATAGAGACGAAGAGCTACGGCTTTTGAAATATATATATATAATTATATTTTTGCAGATGATAATATCCTTGTTGTTAAGAAACCACGAGAACGAGTATTTCGTTTTAATGTTGAACTGGATGATTTAGGTATACAAGTTAAATTATAAAACTGAGGTGTTATAAATGACAAAGCAGTAACACAACAACCAAACTTGACAAAAATAAAAATGGTTATGTAATGATACGGTTTTCTACCGTCACAAAACATATTTTTACCAGCAATAGCAATTTGAACCATTACTAGTATTCGCCTATTAATGGTGTTCAATTAAATTAAATCTTCTTAAAATTAATTTGTAGACAATAAGGTATAATGGAAAACAACTATAGATGCGCTCTTCAGTTTTGTGAGTGTATTTTGTCATCATCGAGAAGTAATTTGTTGTCAATAGTTGATAAGACATGTATTCATGTTTTTGACGCTTTCTATACCACATCAAAGCATGCATGCGTATACTGCCATCCATGGGCAACATCAGTTGGAAAAATTACATTGACCAATACGATTAGCAATGAAGGGAGACATGATCTTGTTTAATGTCATCAATACAAATATTCCAAATTTCTATATGCTATGAGAAAGATTGTAACGTAGATGTGTTTAAAACTTTACAATTCAATAGTATTTTCCCATTGTAAATTTGCCATTTCTTATTAGGATAATTGAAGAATGTGCATGTCTGTTCATGATATTTCGACATTCGAATTAATCAATGTTTTGTTTCTTCTTACGTATATTGCGTATTTAGCGGACTAACATGTTAATGTATTACATTTGCAAAACTTTGTTTTCAGAA
The DNA here is from genome assembly GCF_963676685.1 of Mytilus edulis. Lineage (NCBI taxonomy): Eukaryota > Metazoa > Mollusca > Bivalvia > Mytilida > Mytilidae > Mytilus > Mytilus edulis. The sequence continues at coordinate 67,023,991 of NC_092354.1, read as the reverse complement.
TAATTAAATTGCAATATTCTGTTTCCTAAATTATAGGAAAAGTAAAAGTTACAGATATCACAAGCGAGTTAAAACTACCACCAGTGACATTAAGGCCACTGATTGGACCTGAAAGAAACAGGTAAAAAATACACAAGAACAAAACAATTGGTTATGACAAATATCATACAAAATGAATATCGTATAACCATTGGTGATTACAATTGAAAAGCAGCGTTACAAATTCAAAAGTAATGCATAAACATTTAATTCAACCCAATGCATATTTTGAGTTTTCCCCCCGAATGTATGAAGTGTTTGGGTGATTCTTGGTTAAAGACTTTAGAACTGGCAACACGAGTAATCTGTTTGTATGTAATAGATGGAATCCTTTTTGTTTGGTCTGGTTGTATTATAAACATTGACTACCGATTACATGTTTGACAATTTTGTTTCAGACATATGTTACGAGCAATGTCATTGGTCGACATACCTGCATACAAAGGTGAGTCAAATCTGTAACGTATGAGCTGACATGTATAAGTTATGAATTTCAAAACTTATAAACTTTTTAGAAGACTTGAAACGTAAATTATATATATATATATACCCTGAGAGTAGAATGAGATTAAGCAAAACCAGATCTCAACTTTGCATTGGTGATTTATTGTACAAAATACTACCGGCTCAGAACCATACAGAAACTAGTCTAAATAATTATGACATCTAGGAATCATTTATTTGTATGACGTTTGTTTTTATTCGTAGATAAGCAGTGTGTTTAATTGTATCCTCTTCTTTTTTTGTGCTAATGATTTTCTTTTTTTTTGTTAGACGTAGAGGAGTATCGCATTGTTGTGATGGGCGACACAAAATGCTGGAACAAATGTAGGACCGAGTTTTACAAAACGGTAAAATGTCTGTACAGAAAGATGTTTAAGTTCTACGAACTTCCTAGTTTCCGTGAAACAATTAAACATGTAAAAGATAAAAAGAAAATAGCAGACTGCATTGCTCGGACGTCACCAGGACCACATGCGTTTGTTATGTTTACAGATTCATATGACCATGCAGAATTACAGTCAACAATGGATCCATATATTAAATATTTTGGACCTGATATTGTTCAGTTTTTGATACCGGTGTTTACAACAGAGACAAATTTCAGCGGTTTTCCCGTCGAAACGGTTGAAGATTTTATCTCCAACACGGTGCCGTTACAGAATATACTAAAACAATGCGGTGGTCGATACCTTGTCTTCAATACAAATTCCGAGCACGACAGCAAATGTGTCCAAGTAAAACGTTTAACAAAACTTATTAAAAAAGTGCGCTTTCAAAAGGCTAAAGAATATTACAGTAGTGAAATATTTGAGAAGTCTGAAAAAGCAGTTAAAACGAAAACGGACATAATCAGGATTGAAACAAAAAACAAAATTCGACGCCTTGAAGATGAATTATCATTACTCAAAATAGAAAATCCGAGAGAAAAAGCAGCAAAAACGTTGCAATCTCAGAAATCTTTCATTGATATGGTGTGTGTTGATGATGATGATGATGTCGTCGGGTAGTTTCATATGTTCTGACACGTCCATTTTGATACTTTGTAATCACTACAGATATGTAAAACAATCAACGACTTAAAAAATACGGATGATATATTTTGAAAATGAACTCACAGTTTAATCGTTTTTATATCATTGATAGCTTTGGGCTGTTTTCAACTCGTTTGTCGGGTTGTTGTCTCTTTGATAAATGCCCTATTTCAATTCTTAATTTTATTTTTTTTCTCATTTTGAATGATGAAAATAAAATGGGAACAATTTTATCTGAAGAGACCGCAAATTTCATTTTTTAGTTCAATAAAACCGTCAGTGAATAATTCACATGCACAAAATTCTATAAAAAGCAATATTCTAATATGACGTGCTTCTTTCGCTTTGTAAACAACACCGTGATAAAATTCTCGATATATCTATACTTAGCGCAGACTCCAAGATGTACACAAATGGCTGTTTAAATATGCCTCCCACGTAAATCCACATGTATCGTAACCTATGTGTAAACGGTTGTGAATTTCGCTGTGTCAACAATTACAATTGAATAAAACCCTACAAAACATTTATTCTGATTCTGACGCATAACAAAAAGAATTTACACATTAGAGAACGGAAAAATGGACAAAAACAAAATAAATTAAAATTCCGCGAAATTCCAGTAATGATTTTGGCACATTAACAACATTTCAAAACATGACGTCATACGAATGAAAACGTCAAAGCTGAAGGTTTTACTATTGCGTTTACCTTCTAAACTCGGATACAATTGCATTAAAATAAAGTATTGGGGTAGGTGTTGCTTGTTTTCTGTTCTATTGCATTAAACGCACATTTACTAATTTCAGCAAGTCAACATGGCGGCTCCTTGGTTACAACATGTCAACAGTGAATTTAACGGTAGCTTACGATAAAAAATGTAAATTTAAAATTGCAAATGTTGGGTTTACTGAGAAGTAAAAAAGTAATCACATTTTTTTTCTAGCGGTTAGTTAAGAAATCATTCATGCAGGTTTATTAGATTTGTTTTACATTTATCGAACAGTGGGTAAAATAGAACAGCCACACACACGGTATACCCACCATCGGTTCAGTTGTTTAATGATCGTATTTGTCCTATTAGAATCGAAATAATTCATTGAAGCCATAATTTGTTGTAAATGTACACATGGCCTGGGCTGTGATATTCGTGAATTTTATCCCTCGCTAACGCTCAGGATAAAATTCGAATATCACGGCCCAGCCCATGTGTAAATTTCAAACAAATCTATGGCTTCCATGAATTATTTCTTAATTAATACAGCTATAGTAAGTGCGTATTACGTTATTATTCGACATATAGCACTTTCATCTGGCTTAAAGAACTTTATGTCATAGTTTTCACTTCGATAATTAGCATCCGGTAAATACTCAACATTTTCTTAGTGAAAAAATATTCCAAATTAACGCAAGCATAAAATGAAAGAAATTTAATTTGTAATATCGCACCACTTGCAAAACATGATTTTTGTTAAACTGGTAACGCAGTTTGTGAACGAGCTTGTATCCACTAAAGACAGTTAAAACAAATATCAAGTAATTCCACGGAAAGAACATTAAAAAAGTAAATTAGAAAAGTCAAAATAACGCCTATTTCAATGTAATAGATAATATTATTGCTACCGAGCAGATATGGAGCATTTATTTATTGAAACATTTAACCCGATATTACATGGTAACTATAAGGCTATCATTCACAATTACATAATGTCATAATTCATCCCCTAGGTTAGCACTTACAACGTCTCAGTCACTTCCAATGAATGAAATGTCAGAAAATAGTTTTGTTCTATTGTTATTTTATTTCTATGTCCTCTGATGCAACTAAAATTTAAGAAGATTATCTTTTTGCAGTATTAAAGTTCACTTAACGTAATATTTCTTTTTAACAATTAAACGATCCTAATCCTGTTTGTAAATATTGTTCCAATCACAAATTTCTGTTATGATGTGATTTGCCATGTCAAAGAAAAATTTAAACGATATCATATTGACAATGCAACAAGAAGTTCTACACTTACTTCATATAGCACCACCTTCGAAAATATCCAGATTTTTTTTTGCTAATTTAAAAACAATATCATTGCACACATATTGTCCTTATTTAATTATCTATCAGCATTCTGTGTTAGTGATGAATACTAAAATTTGACAGATCACTTTAGAACATGATTTTGATTTGTTTTATTACCTACTTTGACCTTTTATACATGTTAATTCTTTTGTTGTCCATACAGGTGTCCATTCACAATATTTTATGCGGGTCATAAATTTTGTTTTCCAATGAGTTCAAATCAACTTCGTAAAGTACCCCATTGTTTGAATCAAAATATATTCAGGAGTATTTACAATTTTGATAACATGATAACATAGAGAAACATTAGAACTAGATACAAAACAAGTTATGTATATGTAATATAGTGTTGACAATGTTCGTTTGTTTTTATTGAAATTAAAGACATATATTTAAAGTTTGATCTTATTCTATATATTGGGTATTTTATAAAAAAAAAAGGAAGATGTTGTATGATTGCCAATGAGACAATTAACCCTCCACCAGAGACCAAAATGACACAGAAATTAACAATTATAGGTCATCGTACGGCCTTTAACAATTAGCAGAGCTCATACCGCATAATCATCTATAAAAAGCCACGAAATTACAAATTATGTAAAACAATTCAAACGAGAAGACAAACGGCCTTATTGATGTACAAAAGATGAACGAAAAAAACTTACTTAAAACACTATTGCAAACAAATAAAAACAACGAAAAACGTAACAAATACAAACAATTGTACATAAAAACAACAAAGAAGATAAAAACTGATCAAAACTAACCCCACTTAAAGCCGGGCTGATCTCATGTGCTCCAAAGGGTTTCGAATTATGAAACCCCTCTGTTGGAATTAGTGTGTGTTTTATAAGTTTGTATTTACAATAGGTTATATCAACTAGCCAATCTCCTTATAAACGTGTGGTTTGTATTTATTCTGCATTACAAGAATTAATATTCAAAAATTGACTAGACGGTGCTGCATATGTATATCCGACTGAAAATCTCACGAACATTACAATAGAAATCTGACGAACCATAAGTGAACATTTGTCCAATGTCCAAGTCAACACTTGTCAACATTTAGGGGTTGGTGAACTAAAATTATAGTTTATATATTTCAACAGTCGATATAACTAAGAGAATAATAATTTGACAAGAATTAAATTTCGAATGGAAATATGTTGATATGCTTGAGAATTTTATCTAACACAGCGAATAGATCTAAGTATGATGAAATGTTCTTGCAATATATATATATCTATTATCCATTACATTTTTGAAAAGAACAAATGTGTACATGTACACACATTTTGATGACTGCAATTCAGAATTGACATTTTATACTCTTGTACTGATTTGTAATATGAGAGATAACTGCTTATATATATAAAATTGAGAATGGAAATGGGGCATGTGTCAAAGAGACAACAACCCGACCATAGAAAAAAAAACAACAGCAGAAGGTCACCAACAGATCTTCAATGTAGCGAGAAATTCCCGCTTTCGGAGTCGTCCTTCAACTGGCCCCTAAACAAATATATACTAGTTCAGTGATAATGAACGCCATACTAAACTCCAAATTGTACACAAGAAACTAAAATTAAAATAATACAAGACTAACAAAGGCCAGAGGCTCCTGACTTAAGACAGTCGCAAAAACGGGGCGGGGTTAAACATGTTTATGAGATTTCAACCTTCCTCTATACCTCTAGCCAAATAGAAAAGTAAACGCATAACAATACGCACATTAAAATTCAATGTGAATGTTTACTAAAAATGGGGGAGGAAAACACAACTACCATTTATAAATTATAATGACAGGGAGACATTACGTTGAGTTTTTAGAATTAGAATATTTAATGATATATCTGTATTACCATATTTTAAAATGGAAAACATACTTGTTTTATGATTCAATCTCAATTAAAATATCAATAATCGCCCGTTTCATGTCAATAACTATATGGCCGATATATGTCTTGTTTTAACAACGGTTTATTCTAATTCCAGTTACACATATCTTTGAACAACTCCCCTTTTCGTAAGGATGTTCCCTCTTGTTGTTTGCATTTATTTTTTTGCCAGGTATTCAGAATTTGAAAGAAAATGTTTGCCAATGTTATATGTTTGTTAAGTCCAGAAAGAATTATTTCCCGCCAAATTTTCAATGGCTTATATCTCAAAAATTAGCCCACGAACTCTTTATTTTTTTTAATTTTTATTTACTATCAATTTATAACATTTTTTTTGAAAAAGCTTGATAATTTGAAACATTCATAATGAAATTCTTCATTGACCTGGTCCAATGACTAAGATACGGATTTGTTTTGACCGACGCGTCTATCATATTCATCCTAGAGATGTTTACATGGGTAATTTTAATCTGGCTACCTGAGGATCATGAATATATATCAATGTAGTTTGGGATGGGAAATGTTGAATAAACAGGTATCGTAAAAAAAACCAATTATCGTATTTTGTACTCCTTGAATAAAAATGGTCAAATACAAAATGTCAAAGGCAAACTTTCACGTATGCAAAGTCTACTTTGGACTATTTTGCATTGGCGGACATTTACCGAAAACATGGAAAACAATAGATGTAATTCATGTCTATAAAATAACGATGATGAAAAAACTGTGTACAACTGTCTTTTTCCGGAGAGTTGATGCATTTATCTGCATTGTAGGTTATGAATTCATAGCAGGAGACGTGTATTTTGACGCCTAATCATGCATGGCTCTTTATGAAGTTCATAGGATACCTTCAAGTATTGCTCTTGATCTTAATTTGTGTATTTCAAAAGGATTTGCTAATTGATTAACTACTATCGCCTTAAACTGTACATTTAAACCGATCTTTAGCCGACCAAGCTTGATTTTATCTGTGACCAATGATCGGAATTTTCCACTGGTGTATGCTGAATGTTTAACAGTAATGGATTTTAACTGTTAGAAGAGTTTAATAAGCACGTAGCAGTAAGATGATGATGATCTCCCTGACTAATGGTCGAACTACAGTCATATTTTATTCAGTGCTGGTATGAGCAAATGAAGCTGTATACTGCAATCAGCTATTTTACTATACAGATAAAGCTATACGTATAAACTTGAGCTTTATACGCCAATGACCTCGACTGACCTACTAGCCACGCCTACTAACCGACTCTACTTTATTTCAAGAATGTCACGTCATTCCTTGGTAATTGTGTCAACAATCGTTAAACTATCGGTAAACTGTCAGTGTTAAATTATAAAAATAATATCAAAATAATAATAGATTCGATAGATTTGTTAACTTAATTAATTATATATTTGATTTTAGAAATTTTGACAATTTCAATTGAAATTCTTGAAAAGCCAACATATACCAATGCCTTATAACCTCTCCCAGAACTTCATCTGCTTAAAATTCTCAAAAATGTCATACGAAGTCGCAAATTTCAATCTTTTGTGGTCTCCATAAAATATATTAGAAGATGAACAATATGTAACTTCAAATATTGATGTAGATAAAGAATATGTCCTCATCCTGATATATATGCTTGCTGATCAAGGAAAGTACTGAAATATGTCCTGCATACCTCCTTGATACACACACCACTGACACTACAAATACATGTATTGCAACTGTTCCAACTGTTCCAGACACAACACATCAAAACATGGAACTTGAAGATAAAAACTTGACGAAGAAGTTGTATATCTTGATGAATGGTGTACAAAACTTTCTTGATAAACAACAAATCAAAAACACTGCAAAGAAATAATTTTATGACCTAGCAATAGACAATTCCAGTTGCTGAGCTTGACTCTCTTCTTTCTAACTTTGTTCTGACTGTACGAAAAATAAGATGGCCAAGAGTATGAACCATCCACTATCCGTGGTTTCTTTAATAGTGTCGAGAGAAAACTCAGGCGTCACAAATTTGGTCACTCAATCATAGGAGATGACAATGATGAAAGTTTCCACCTTACCAGAGAAACCTTGAAGGCAAAGCAAAAACTATTAAAACAAATAGGCAAGGGCAACAAACCTTAAAAGGTCCCAGCCATTAACAGATGAGGAGATCAGAGTGCTATTTGATAAGAATGTTCTTGGTGACAATTCTCAAAAAGCCCTCCTCAACACCGTTTTGCTGAACAAGTGTGTTCAATTTGGACTTACAGGCGTCTCAGGACATTAATCACTTCAGTATTTAGCAACTTTACCTGACCATATTGGAAAATAGGTATTTAGTCGGATCTTAACACGTACTTGTGATTTGGTCAAAACCGGTTTTGTTCAAAATATACGAAGAAATGTCGAAATGTTCAGGACCTAATTCAATCCGTATTTCGGTAGGATGGTGCAAGCATACGATTTTTATTGCGTCTTACACTTTGACAAGCGAATAATCTTCAACTACTTTATTCAAATATTGTGTAAAAACGTTAATTTTGAGCTATGAAAGTCAAGTGGCTCGAGTATTTTTCTGAGGAAGTTTTAAAAAATTGCAAAGAAATATGTTTACATTGGGTTAGCTTTCATTAGTCTTAACTATCTATAGATTAACAACTTTTGGTTATATTTATAATTTAGAATCATCATTGAAGGTGGGGGGCGATTTCGCAGATAATTAATTATATTGATGTGCCATTTGTATGCAAGAGTGACATTTCGTTGTATTATGTGCCAATTCGAAAAAGTTATGCGAGTATTGTCTCCCCTTAACAGGTTCATTATTTTATAATTAAGTTTAGGTTTCTGATATAATTTTGACAAATTACAAAATGTATCAATTCAATATATTTCAGTTTTTGTTATTGGTGTATCAAAAACATTGATGTACGAATATAATTTCATAAATTTGAAACGTTTAAAATGATTACATACCAATATAAAGAACCGTTTTTATTTTTGAAAAAGACTATGAACGAAAATCGATTTATTTATCTTCCCTTAGTGACAGATTGATTGGGAAATGAACCAGCGTAATATAATGGTTAGCACAGAGAGGGACCAGCAAGCAATTTTTAATTGTAGCTTATTCAACGTTAAAACAATTTTCCACTATAAACGAATGTTACTTTATACAAATATAAGGACTTTGTTAGCTAAATCTACAAATTTTATTAGATATTATGATTTTTTATTGCAATAGATTAATATGCTACAGTATTTTAATATATGAAATAATATTTAAAGTTCTAAGACAGGTATTGTCAAATGCAATAAAAGTTGATATCAGTGAATTAAAAAAAACTAACATGGATCCTTGGCTCACATTGAACAACAAGTTATACTGGGCCCAACATGACTTGGGTGTAACAATACAAAACATGAAATCCAACGGTCAAATCTATAAAGAAAACGAGAACGAGAATCATTGATGAACCAAATCAACAAACTATTACAACGGGACAATAGGATTCTGGTTTACAATCCCATACATTGTGTTTGTGATAGTTTCATTTGGTGAAACAAAAGTTGCAATTTATATTGCTTTTTGCGAAATATAGGCGTGAGTTATAAACTTATGGTATATTTCAAGAAAGTGCAATTGTATAAATAAAATCAATCTAGTTAAAACATATTTTATTTAAAAAGTGGCAAAAGGGATTTGACACAAGTTATAACAACATAAGTGACGTCCTCTCCCAATATATAATTATATCACAAAGTACATTAGATACTGTCTAAAAACATAGTAGGAATGCATGTAATACAAACTTCAACCAGGTGCTCCGCAAGGTGCATCTTTATACGACCGCAGAGGTTGAACCCTGAACGGTTGGGGCAAGTATGGGCACAACATTCAAGCTGGATTCAGCTCTAAATTTGGTTGTGATTAAATAGTTGACACAGCATAGGTTTCTGACACAGAATGAATGTGGTCTAATAAACTTAAAATTTGTTTTTTTGCCTTTGAGCAATTCACTATGCTGTTGAATATTAATCCTCTCAAAAACATGTTTGAAGAAATTTTCTTTTTTTTTATGAAATCTGAAATGAGAAAAATTGACCCCCCCCCCCCCCAATTTTTTTTTACATCCCCCTTTCCCTTATTCCAAAACTGATCTCAATTCAAATTTCTAATGGAGTTTGTAACAATAACTACTCATTTAAATACATCATAAAATATTAAAATGTAAAAAAGTGCTTGTTATCACTGAATGGTAAAGATTGTTTTAATTTATCAGTTGGTAGTAAAAGTGAATATACATTGTATATTGTATAAAACAATGATTTAAGTTGATTCAACTACTATTCTGGACAAAGAAAGATAACTCCAATTGAAAATATCTTGCTATTGCACAATATTGTGCAATTAGATATTTGTGCTATTGCGCAATACTGTGCAATTGACAATACTCGCTGTTGCAAAACACTGTGCAATTGAAGATTTCTTGCTATTGCACAATACTGTGCAATTGAAAATTTCTTGCTATTGCACAATACTGTGCAATTGAAGATTTCTTGCTATTGCTGAATACTATGCAATTGAAAATTTCTTGCTATTGCACAATACTTAATATAATAATTTTGGATCCTGATTGGATCAACTTGAAAACTGGGCCCATAATCAAAAATCTAAGTACATGTCTAGATTCAGCATATCAAAGAATTCCAAGGATTCAATTTTTGTTAAAATCAAACTTAGTTTAATTTTGGACCCTTTGGACCTTAATGTAGACCAATTTGAAAAGGGACCAAAAATTAAGAATCTACATACACAGTTAAATTTGGCATATCAAAGAACCACAATTATTCAATTTTTGATGAAATCAAACAAAAAGTAATATCACAAAAATACTGAACTCAGAGGAAAATCAATTCGGAAAGTCCATAATCACATGGCAAAATCAAATAACAAAACGCATCAAAAACGAATGGACAAGAACTGTCATATTCCTGACTTGGTACAGGCATTTTCAAATGTAGAAAATGGTGGATTGAACCTGGTTTTATAGCTAGCTAAACCTCTCACTTGTATGACAGTCGCATCAAATTCCATTATATAGTCACCGATGCGTGAACAAAACAAACAGACATAATAGGTAAAAATGTCAAAAATAGGGGTACAGCAGTCAACATTGTGTTATCATCTTAATCACTATAAAAACAACAAATGTAACGAAGAAGCACAAAAAGGCATACATCAAATTAACATCCTCATTTTGATTATATTATACGATTATATTTGTCTATGTAAAATGCACCCATCAAGGAAGGAGGGTATGGGTACTGGTGTAAAATTGCGCGTTTGAAATTCGCACAGGTAGACATGAAATAATTTTGTCGTTCAAAGTATGACGGGATGCATAAATACAGTCACGCAAAATAGATATAACAAACATTGACTTAGCAGTTAAAGTAATAATAATAAATATAAAATAATAGTGTGGTTCAAAGTATGACGTGATACATAAGTACAGAGTCACGTAAAATGTATATCACAAAAAAAGTTGGTTAACAGTAAAAGTAATATTAATGAATAAAATAATTTTGTCATTCAAAGTATGACAAGATACATAGGTACAGATTCACATCATAAAATAATTTTGTCATTCAAAGTATGACAAGATACATAGGTACAGAGTCACATCATAAAATAATTTTGTCGTTCAAAGTATGATGGGATACATAAGCACAGAGTTACGTCAAAAGGATATCTCAAAAAAACAGACAACAGTAAAAGTAATATTAATAAAGACAAAAAAAAAGGGATAATATAACACGTAATTAAGATGATAAACAACGTCAGTACGCAAAATCTATACTTCAAGACCATCGTGTATTATATGTTTAAAGTTTAAATTGGACCCCGATTTGAACCAACTTGAAAACTGGGTCAATAATAAAAAATCTAAGTACATTTTTAGATTCAGCATATCAAAGAACCCCAAGGATTCAATTTTTGTTAAAATCAAACTTAGTTTAATTTTGGACCCTTTGGACCTTAATGTAGACCTATTTGAAAACGGGACCAAAAATTAAGAATCTACATACACAGTTAGATTCGGCATATCAAAGAACCCCAATTATTCAATTTTGACCCTAATTCCTAAACTATTGGGACCAAAACTCCCAAAATCAATCCCAACCTTCCTTTTATGGTTATAAACCTTGTGTTTAAATTTCATAGATTTCTATTTACTTATACTAAAGTTATGGTGCGAAAACCAAGAAAAATGCTTATTTGGGCCCCTTTTTTGGCCCCTAATTCCTGAATTGTTGGGACCTCAACTCCTAAAATCAATCCAAACCTTCCATTTGTGGTCATTAACCTTATCTTTAAATTTCATTGATTTCTATTTACTTATACTAAAGTTATGGTGCGAAAACCAAGAAAATGCTTATTTTGGCCCATTTTGGCCCCTAATTCCTAAATTGTTGGGACCAAAACTCCCAAAAACAATCCGAACCTTTCTTTTGTGGTCATAAAACTTGTGTTTAAATTTCATAGATTTCTATTAAACTTATTAAGAGCCAGTCTGTGATAAAACCATGCAAAATGGTCCAAATCCAAAATATTCCAATCAGGCTGATATTTTGTATTTTAGATACCTTATATGTAATAACTATTTGTGCAAAATATTTTGAAAAAATATTCAGCCATTATTTGTGTATGCCGAACATTTGAAAATTGTCCAGTTCTGTACTGACAAATGGCCATTTTAAGCCTATTTTAAGGTATTTTGACCTGATTTTTTTTGTTTTATAGAAAAAATTTAGCTTAATGATAACATATATCTTAACAAACAACTTGAAATGAAAGGAAATTATGATAATTCAAAAAGTTGTGAGATTTCTCAATACCCCTACTGACAGGTTGAAATTGCATGGTTTTGAAAAAGTGCCGATTCAGCACAATTTGTATATTTTTAAAGGCTTGAATCTTGTAAGATCATGTTTTATTTTCAATAAAATGTAATATTTCATGAAGCTTATATATTCATCTACAAAATGCTAGAAAATGGTGCTCGGCAAATGATACCTTATTACGATAAAATAATAATTAAAGATAGGCGTGATGGCCATTTTGCCGATTTTTTGAGTTTTTTATCTGTTTCAATAGAAACTTTTCAAAAGTATGTGATAGTCAAAATATAAGAAAAATAATGACTGAACTAATGTTAACTGGTTATATTAATTGAATAAACCAAGTTCAACTAAGTTTAAATTAGAAAATATACTAAAGGGGTAAACCTGGGGCGACCGCTTTTTTGCATTTTTTGCCCCTAAACTGAGCATTTTTTGCCCCTAAACTGAGCATTTTTACAATATGTTTAAAATATTAACCTATTCAAAAGAAAATAACTTTAGTAACTTTAAAATGGGCTGTTTTATTTACAATACTATGCACACTCATCAGGTAATATCACCATGAGTTCTTCACAAAATTAGCATTTTATAATAGTCTAGTTTTTAGACGCCTTTTGTCTAAATTCAAAGTGGCCACAATTGAGTTCAGTCTTAAATTTTTAAAACATGTTGTATTTGATAATGAATCATAAATGTGAAAGCCTTGTACATTCATGTAATTTATTTTCAGAAAAGAGGAAGATTTAATAGTTTTGTGAATTTCATAGAATTGTGCCTCTTACCTAGAAAAGTGCTATATTTTCTATATTATGATACAGCTTTATGCCAAATATAAAGAGACTACTCCTAGAAGTTCCTGATAAAACTGAAATTTTGTGACGCTGACATGAACCAGTTAGTTATCCCTATGTCAATTTTGGGAGAACAGTGGACATAACAGTAATGTTAAGTTTCCTCCTAGAATGTAATCTCTAGCAATTTGAGGCTTGGGAATAAGACATGTAAAATATAGTTGGCCTATTACTACCAGCTAAGACAAACACAAATATTTCAAATTGCAATAAAATTTATTTCATAACCACATGTAATAACCAGATACTCTGCAGGCCGCAGCTTTATACGACCGCAGAGATTGAACCCTGAACATTTGGGGAAAGTATGGACAGAACATTTAAGCTTGATATAGCTCTGAATTTGGTTTGGGATTAAATAGTTGACACAACACAATGAGTGTGGTCTAAGAACTTAAACTTAAAAACTTTAAAAAAAAATAATTTAACATTTACCTCTTATGGTCCAATATCCAAAATCTAAATGCATGGTTATATTCAGCATATCATAGAACCCGAAGAACTCAATTTTTTGATGAAATCAAATAATTTTCAATTTTAGACACTTAAGACCTCAATTTGGACCAATTTGATAACCGGTCCCAAATATTAAAAAACTAAATACATGGTTAGATTCAGCATATTGAAGAACCCCATATATTCAATTTTGTTGAAATCAAACAAAATTTAATTTTGGACCCCGATTTGGACCAACTTGAAAACTGGGCCCATAATAAAAAATCTTAGTACATTTTCAGATTCAGCATATCAAAGAACCCCAAGAATTATTTTTTTGTTAAAATCAAACTAAGTTTAATTTTGGACCCTTTGGACCTTGATGTAAACCAATTTGAAAACAGGACCAAAAATTAAGAATCTAAATTCACAGTTAGATTTGGCATATCAAAGAACCCCAATAATTCATTTTTTTATGAAAGCAAACAGTTTAATTTTGGACCCTTTTTGGCCCTTAATTCCTAAACTGTTGGCACCAAAACTCCCAAAATCAATCCCAACCTTTCTTTTATGGTCATAAACCTTGTATTTAAATTTCATAGATTTCTATTTACTTATACTAAAGTTATAGTGCGAAAACCAAATGTCTTTGGATGACGACGACGATGACAACGACAACGTCATACCAATATAGGACCATTTTTTTTCAATTTTTGCGGTTGTATAAAAACAAATATACACAGATAAATGGTTAAACTGTAGAGCAGACATACAATTACCCTACCACGTCCACTTGTATTTTTGTCCATCGGATGAGTTAAGCCATTTTCAACTGATTTTTATAGTTCGTTCTTATGATTTACTGTTATACCACTCTCCCTGGTTAGGGGAGGGTTTGGATCCCGCTTACATGTTTAACCCCGCCACATTATTTATGTATGTGCCTGTCCCAAGTCAGGAGCCTGTAATTCAGTGGAAGTCGTTTGTTTATGTGTAACATATTTGTTTTTCGTTCATTTTTTATATACCGTTAGTTTTCTCATTTGAATTGTTTTATCGGGGCCTTTTATGGCTGACTATGCGGTATGGGCTTTCCTCGTTGTTGAAGACTGTACAGTAACTTATAGTTGTTAATGTCTGTGTCATTTTGGTCTCTTAATTGTAGACAGTTGTCTCATTGGCAATCATACCACATCATCTTTTTTATATTGTCATTAAAATGGTAAGATTTTACTGTTCATATACATATAATATTATTGTGGTCTACCGTAAAGAAAAACATTCAAAATGTTATTTTGTCTTTAAAAAAATGAGTTATTTCCGTTTGAACAGAAGTCTTCTAATGAATAAGTATTTCATCAAAAATTTAATTCTAGAGAAAGGGCTTGAACTGAACAAAGAGAAAAGCTTAAAGCGTGAATAATGAATTTGACCTGTAACTTGTCATGATAAATCAAATCAAAATCTACAAGCACAAAAAAGTCTGATTTACCGTACTGACAGATAGACAGACTGACAGACACGCAGTGCAAACCTAAGTCCACTTAGACGTTAGCCGTTAAGGGACTAAAAATGAAAATCTCAAAGTATCAACAAACACGAAAGAGATGCTCTTTGGAGAGGGAACATTCAAGATAATTTTGGAAAAGCTTTCGATTTTTGAAGAGTAGGGTTACCTCAAATGTCTTTCTTTTATCTTGATTTAATCTGAGATATAAATCAAAAACTTTTATATGGCACATTATATATGCAAACATAATCTTTTTTCGTAGATAAAAAAAAAAAATGGCCACATTTTTTTTACATACACTCTAATAGACACAACTTTCTAATCAAGACACGCAAAGAGTGATTGGCCCTATAATTGGTTGCATTCCAATCAAAAGTTTCAAAGAGGAAGATTTTTTGAAGTACAAGTATGTTCACAACTTTGTTTCATATAACAAGCTTTTTAAAAGACTGTCATCAATTGAAAGTATGTGAAAACCAGGTGCTCCGCAGGGCGCAGCTTTATACAACCGCAGTGGTTGGACTCTGAACAGTTGGGGCAAATTAAATATGGTCACAATGTTCAAGCTTGATGCTGTCTGAATTTGGATTGTGATTGAATTTTTGAAGAAAAAAAAAGGTTTTTGTTACAAAATCAATGTGGCCAAAGATCAACAAATCTATTGCACAATACTGTGCAATTAAAGATTTCTTCTTGAAAATTTTCAAAATTTGAAATTTTCAAAATTAAAAAAAAAAAAAAGAAATCCCTTAATTTAAAAAAAAAAATCCCCCCCAAACGTATTGAAACCCCCCTTTCAGAAATAACCCTTAAAACAATCCCATCCTTTCCTTTTTAGTATAGAACCTTGTAGAACAATTACAGAGAGATCCATATACATGTACTTAAACCCAAGTTATTGTTTGGAAACTAGAAATGTGCTTCTTTTCGGCCCTTATTTGGCCCCTTATTCCTACATATTTTGGGCAATTAATCCAAAACTAAATCCCAGCCTCCCCTTTGTTATATGGAGTATTGTGGTACAGTTTGAAAGAGATCCATACAATTACACACAAGTTATCGTCTTGAATTAAGAAAAATGCTTGTATTTGGCCCCTTTTTGGCCCTTTATTCCTAACTTTGATTCCATGACCCATTTAAAGGAATCCAAACCTTCTACTTGTGGTTTTAAACATTATGATACAATATCAGAGCAATTGAAATACTTATACACAAGTTATTATCCTTAAATTATAAAATGCTTGTTTTGGGCCCCTTTTGGGTCCTTAATTCCTAAACGGTAGAGACCATCATCCCCAAAATCGTTCCAAAGCTTCCTTTTGTGTTATTGAATCTTCTGAAAAAAATCATAAAGATCTATACACTGAAACTAAAGTTATTGTCCGAAATATAAGTCTACTTTGATCAGTTTTAGTTAAAATGTTAAGGGCATAAAAACTATTACAATAGTGCATTTTATAGATATTTGGGGGCATTTTTTTACTAACTTCCCATTATTTGCCAGGCTAAAATTTTTTACTTGTCTTAGAACTGATATGCACCTTTATAAAAATCCTAAAAGTTTAAAAAAATGAATATGATCTTGAGAGAAAACACCTACTGAGTACATGTACTACATGCAAGTTATCTAAGACATCTGTTGCACGAATCTCTCTGGCAACCTGCCAAAAGGTAAAAAGTATGTCAAAATGCATTTTTTCTTTTTTTTTTATAATGTTCTTTGCAAAATATAACAAGATAATGCTATATTTAAGAGATATATCAATTATTCAGACCTTTAAAAAGTATCTAAATTTTGGTGATTTTTTTGCATTATTTTTTTATAATTCACAAATATGCAAATAAGGCTGTTAAATGGAAAATAGTGTGAATTAACCAAAAATTTTTTTTTTATCTTAACTCCTAAATACCCAAAGATTTTGGAATTATATATAATGTTGCAAAGTTATTACTACCAATTTGGACGAAATTTGAGATTTTGCATGGTTTTATGGCAAACTGGCTCTTAAAGTTATAGTGCTAAAACCAAATGTCTTCGGACGACGACGAGGACGACGCAGACGATGACGCCAACGTGATACCAATATACGACCAAAAATTTTTCAATTTTTGCGGTCGTATAAAAAAGGAAAATGGTGTGAGCAAAAAATTAATTCTTAATTTTGTCTACTTTTGACTAGTGAAGTGTACAAATTTTCAAATAAATATTTTAATTATTCTATAGAATCTCCTCCTTTTTTAAATTGAATATTTTTTTATAATTTGTAATACCACAAAAACAAGTATGAGTAAATTCTGTTTTTTAACTGCTAACTTACTTAATAAACTTACTTTATTTGAAAATCTATTAAAAGAATGTATATTTATACATGTAATATTAGAAATGTAATTAAGAAATGACTTTATATCCAGATTAAATAACCAAATATGCATAAATTCCAGAGTTTTGTTATTGCCGAAAAATATGTTCGGCAATAGGGTGAATAATCATCACCAGATTTCAGGAAATAAGCTTAATGCCTGAAATTTCAGGCAATAACTTAATGCCTAGGCGTTAGGTTATTGCCTTGGATTTAAGCTTAATGCCTAATTTCACTTATTGCCGCTAACATATATACATGTATCAACAACAAAAAAACACTCAAAAGGAAATACCAAAATCTTTTTTCTTTTGAAAATAATTAAAGCATGAATAATGTACGAAAGAACAACAGTAGCACTGCCACTGATATTTATTAAAATTAGCATCTGCCTAAAGCTCACTTCATTCCAAAATTACGGTTTTTCAACAACGATGTAGTATTTTGTCCTCTAACCTTTACTTTAATTGAATTGAAGAAAAAAATTACAAAGTTATATGTTCAGTTTTGATTCAAACGAGTTTTTACTTAGTTACTTGAAGAATACGCTGTAAAATAAATTGATTCTCTAAATCCCCAATTTTTAAACATAAAACCCAAATTTTCCATAAATATAATGAACCTAGTAATGAACCCATTTTGTTTATCTCTGTATTTAAAGAAAATCATTTGAAGCATCCATCCCAAAATTGTTTGATTTTACTGCCTCTCTATTTCTAATTTTTTTGTGCAAAAAAATTTTTTTTTAAAAATATGTCACTACCCCCACCCCATCTTTTTTAAAGGTTTGCACTAAGTTTTTTTTATTGTCAACCATAGGTCAGTCATTTGAACAAACATATTCAACAAACACCAACATCAATATAACATGTTAGTTAGTTTATATGGTGGAAATTGTCTGGTATGATAGCAAACATATAAAAAAATGGTCTACATAAACAGTTTACACCCCTAATATGACCCAATTTGAATTATCGGCCACCGATTTAAAATATGTTTACCCAGAGATATTTTTTCATGAATGATTAGCGGAATACCTAATCTTTAAGTGTAGTGAGTCATGTTTTGGCTATATTTCTGCGAAAAAAATATTTTAGGGACCAAATTTGGTCGAATTTTACTCTTTTTGCTTAAGATCCACAGTACCTGAAATAGCTATTAGCTCTAATATTCTATACTTTATTTCACCGTATAAGATTTACTTTAATAAATATATTTTTAATAGGCATATTCTGTTGTTCATTTAATGATAAACTTTTAAAAACAGTCGGCTGTTATAGCTTACTATGCGACAACGGCTTTGTTTAACGCGTTTAGTGACATTTGGTCACTTGTGGAGAGTTATGTCATTATCATTTGTCATGTATCTTCTAAATCTAAAGTTTTTTTTTTATTAAAACGAGAAAAAATGAGAAAAAATACAAAAAACTTTGTTAAGTGAAATCAAAAAGGAAAAATTAATTCATTTCGTTTTATGTTTTGGTTTTTGAGAAATAGAAAAACGCAAAACGTTAACACGTTTGTTTAACATGTGCTTTAAAAAAAATCATGATAGTGAAACTTAATCACTTTTGTTTGTCGTTTTTTTGATTTTTGTATCTTAAAACAAAAGAAAAAACAAATAAACGCAAATATACACAGACCTACATCGTAGGTATGAGAAGATGTTCATTATTATTCACTTAGTGTTGTTATATTGTGTATGGAATAAGAGGTTTAATGGCAAATTGGTAAAATGATACAAACTGCACAATTTAGAGTTGTATGTGTTCTGCGGTGCAAGTCGATAATTTATCAATTTTAACATTAACATTATTGCCTATCAAAATATACGAATATATCTAATTGATTATTTCAGGTTGACGTCGATATCAGTTTTAAAAAGGTCATTAGACCTGTGGAACTATGAAAAACACTCAATCAATTGTTTAAAAAACAACTTGGTAAACTAATCGGCCTCTTTGTCAATATACAATAAACTATTAACCCTTTTTTTAGGCGTCTTTGTAAAATTATTAGATGTTTTTTTTTTAAATTTTGTTGGTCAGTGGTGTTGTTTGTCTGTGATAGATGTTTACACAGTTTTTGCTGCTAAATCCCAATTATTAAAAATAGATTTCACCGCTGCAACAAGTGTGTTACGGTATTTCTCCATACTAGACAGTTAAATTTTAATATGCAACTGTTGTGAACGGAGAAATATCGTCATACACGAGATGTATAGTGGTGGAATCTGTTTCACTATTGTTTTTGATCATTCCTTGTTAAATATTTTCAGAAATTGGTGTTCCTTATATGTGACGTTATAAGACATGGTCGCCTTTTATCATGACGTTACAATATAAAATATATATTGAATTTCGACTAATCATTTGCCGCGCACAAATGTGTCACTGGTGAAGAGAAATATATACTTTTCTCGCATCGATCAGGACATGTGTGAAAATAGCACAACAATTAATTAATACATTATTCTATTTTGTATGGTTGAGTTGCTCATTCATTTTTGTCATAATAACGAAACTATAAACATATGTCATTCAGGTAAGAGGTAAAACAAGTAATGACACAAATCTAATCCATATTTTTTTTCGGAAAATGCCTGTATGAAGCCAAGATTATGGTATTTCTTTGTAATTTGTAACGTTGGATGAAAATTTGTTTTCGCCAGTTCTTATTGACTTTTCTTTTTTAAATTTTGTTTGAGTCCGTTTTTCCCCCTTTTCTTGCATAATAACTTACCATTTACGAGGACATGTACAGTTTTGATATCGAGTCCAGCACGATTTTTAGCAGAACAGGTATAATAACCAGTATCTCCGATGGTGATGTTTTGTATGATAAGGTAGTGGGCTATCTGTTTTACATTTGGCGGGTATCTTCCCTAAAAAAGTACGAATCTTCCTGAACTTTTAATAACATCGCATTACTAGCACCTTCATATTTGTAAACACAAGTCTAAATAAATGAAGATTGGAAACAAGCAAGGCAGACATGAATTATGTCATCATTAAAACATTAACAATTGTTAGTTAGAAACCGAAACTTGGATTTTTCTTAATAAACACCAGCAAAAAGGCAAGACAAAGCATAAATATCGATCAAATGTACATTTGTACACACAATTTTAAAGAAGCATTATCACATTGATAAATATCAGTATCTTACACCAATAGCCTCCCAGGTAACAACTGGAGTCGGCATACCCTCAGCAATGCATGGAATTTTCACTAGACTCGTACCCTCAGCAATGACTTTAACATTAACAAGTGTAATTCTTGGTAATCTTTTAAAGCTTTTTTCAGTGTTATATTTTTTCTTTTTATTCAAAATGCTGAACCGGCGCTTACAAATTCTGTTATCGTATCATGACAGGTAACTTTTCTACTTTTTTATACCTAAAAGTCAATACCGGTATCAATAACCTTATTTGCTCAGGATCGGTACAAGAACTCTTAAAATTGTTTGATTGGTATATTTTATAAAAATACACTTATGTGTTCGGTTACTTTAAATTACGGCAGCAACATTCTTTTTTTTCTTTAAAATATCAGATCGCCCTTCAAAATAGTCTGAAAATCTGAGTATATCATGTATTACATGAATGGAATAACAAAGTATATGGGGTGGGGTGACCACTCATGACTCAAAATACGTATATGCTCAGCAAAAGATACACATAAATAAGTAACAGCGGTTTATTGCTGTTTTGTATCTGAAAGTAAAAAAATATGATTTTCAACATGGAGAAAAGAAGAAATCTCATAATTGCCATATCAGTATTCATAAACTCAATAGTATAGCTTAGTAATAAGCATGTTTAGTTTTGTATGATATTTGATTTTAGTTTCTCGCTGCATTGAGGACCAAATGGTGGCCTTATGCTATTGTCTGCTCTTTGGTCGGGTTGTTCTCTATTTCTATTCTCAATTCTATTTTTCTACATAGTTCTTATTCTTCATTATTCAGCAAAATTAGTAGGTCCTTAAACCAGAATTCCGTCTTATACATATTTCTTATTATTCATTATTCAGCAAAATTAGTAGGTCTTTAAACCAGAATTTCCGTATTATATTTTTACTCAAAAATGCAAAACATGTAAGTGAATCGTGTTTGTTCAAGGCACTTTTAAATTAACATACATACTTCTGGAATAACATACTGTGCATTTTACAATACATGACAACTTTTTCACTCAGACATTTTTAGATTAGTTTGTTCTCAATTTAAATGATTCATGATGACAAAAAAGTGGCATCTGTGCAATTCCAGTTTATTTGCATCATGTACATAGTCACGGTTCACGAATGCATGAATACGTAATGGAAGATGACATTATAGCGCCAAATTATCACAGGAAAACAGAATAAGAGCATGTTGTCTTGATATTCATTTCTGATTTTTCAATTCACAACTACCATCACAAACGCATCAGGAGAGCTTTATTTTCAATTCCGGTAAGGGATTATTGTTTTCGTATTGTCACGTGACGAGAGTAACATGAGTAAGCTATTGAAATGGATCGATAGTCCATGTAACCAAATTTCAAAGAACACAAATCAACGAAGACAGAGTAATCTTTGTTAAGGTGTGTAGTGGTCTTTTGATACTAAGGTGATCAGGTAAATGCTCCGTATACATGTATATATACATATGGCAAAATCGAAGTTGAAATATACTTTTTGAAATAGTTGTTTCGATACATTTTGATGGTTTTGCGTCTTTGTTATCATATGATTAATTATAAAAAGATGTGGTATGAGTGTCATGAAAACAACTCTTCAACACGGAGCATTGACTCACATCGAACAGCAAGATATAAAGCCCCCCCCCCCACCCGAAGGACTAGTGTAAATTATTCAAAGAAGAAAACCAACGGTCTATTAATAAATCTATACAGCAAAGAGAAACGCTAAATATAACTATAACATCACAACATAGAAAGCCACCCTATAACATATTAATTCAAATGAGTTAACACAATCAAAAGACAAATAAACACAAACAAGTGAACAAACACAGAACGATTAATAACATAATGTAAATACAAAGTATACATGTAAATACTAACTGTGAAATATTTCATTGTGATAACAAGCGTCGAATTTGTTTAAACATCTGTATATTGATGAAAATTAAATAATGACCTTTTGATGTTGTTAAGATTATCTTTTCTTTTTGTTGCTGTCTTGCTTGACTTCACCTTATATAATGAATATATAAGGTGAAGCTAAGGACAATATAACATGATGATTTCAATATGCTATGTTCTATATGTAGCATACATTTAAATAAACTTACGTTGTTCACATCTTCTACCAAAATCTCCTGCTAAACAAGTACACGTGTATCTTCTATGATGAACATCGTTTATACAGGTACCTCCATTCAGACATGGGTTACTTTTACATTTGTCACTTTCTAAGAAATCAATTGTTAATAGCATTAAACGTGATCGAGCTTTTAAACAACAAACAAAGAAAGTCTTGCTCAATTTATAATTGCCTGATAAATAATAAATAGACAATTACACATTAAACTAATTATAATAGCAGGTTGCATGTATAGAAGGAAACTAATAAATGTACCAGTATACTACGTTTTTATTTACACATTGATTACCTTAGACAAGTAAGATGTTTTAATCTAGTTTGATTGAATCGCAGATCTAAAGGTTTTGGATGTTTGATCATAAACGAACTTTAAAAATGATATCATAAATTACAGAAAAAATAAAGTATCAATTGCTATAACAACTAATTTCAAAACATTTATCGGTGATATATAGCAGATAGCGGATAATTGAGAATGAATAATCAATATAAATTTATATACCCTCTCTACAGCATTGCCCATAGTAGCCAGTATGGCAGATACAATACCCTCCTCCTGCTGTATAATAATACCCATGGTCATAGCATTTGTAATTTGAAGAACAATAACCTGCAAAGAACATTTTTTATATGCTAAATCAGAACTGCATTTTTAATTGTTTTTCACTAGCAGTTCAATAGCATTCGTTAAATCTGAAAGCGATGTCTTAAGAAACAACACTCCGCAATCTAAATAGAAATAAAATAAAAATGTCCCTTTTAATAATTGAGACGGAATTAAAAAAAAATCATTTTCGCAACAAATTACAAAAGTCTTTCCCTAAAACATTTGTAAAAATGTGACAAAGACATAATATTGAATTTTGATTCAAATTGATAGGTAATATGTTCATTGCGTGGAAACAAGATGGAATAACCTTTATCGATGCAATGCACCCTAAGCGCTTTTATGATTAACCTCCATCAGGAACTTTCAATGCCAAAATCGTTTATTAGTAACGAGACGTGCGAAGAGCTCGATGACCATAAATGACATAAATAGTCAACATTACATTAATTCAAAGATATTTTAACGAAGTGCTATCTAAAGGAGAGAACAAAAAAATCCATTGCATTTAATTGTAAAATATGCACAGATTATTTTTAACACAGTATATTTACAATTTTTTTCTACGTTCGGGAAATTCAGTGTGTTTGCGTTTAAATTGATATCAATTATATATTTATATATGCTTTTGTTTCAATTTATCGGTAGTATTGAGAATGAATAAAGTGCAATTCATGATATTTTATATCATAAAACAGGAGTATTTTTTCTATGGAAAACGCTCATTGAAAACCTTAGCTTCAAAAGAAAGAAGATTAAAAAACTCAGAAAATAGATATAGGAAGATGTGGTGTGAGTGCCAATGAGACAACTCTCCATACGAATAACAATTTAAAAAGTAAACCATTATAGGTTAAAGTACGGCCTTCAACACGGAGCCTTAGCTCACACCGAACAACAAGCTATAAAGGGCCCCAAAATTACTAGTGTAAAACCATTCAAACGGGAAAACCAACGGTCTAATCTATATAAACAAAACGAGAAACGAGAAACATGTATTTCAAATTTATACCTGAGCTGGCCACAAATAATGTCATGAAAACGCCTAAAATGAAATCAAATTCACCATGATAATAAACACATTAATTCAGTAAAAAAATAATAGAATTTACTCTGTAAAGATTGATTAACCGATCGATACACAAGTATTTGCTTAAAAATATTTACAAATTGAAAACTCAAATCATATACAGTTTATTGCTTATTGAACTTTCCATTTCAATGTATCGACATTCCAGTAGCCCCTACATTTGACGTAAAAACCTACCAAATGATGCGATAACTTAGAGCTACTATTTTCAATCACAATTTCATTGATAGTAGGTTGCTGCTCCCAAGACGAGTTCCAAATATTGAAGGAGAAATAATTTTTCGAAAAACTTTACGGGCATCATCACCAGTTAGTTGACCGTTATGGAATATCTGAATCACTGATAACGACGGATGTGTTCCTATTGACATACACATAATCCTATCCTCTTCTGTCCAAATGTGATCGAAATACTATTATAAGATGGTTTTACTCACATGGGCAACACAGAATCTGCTCAGTGTCTGGAATACCTTAGATCATTCCTGGTCTTTGTTAGGTTCATGTTGACGAGCCTTAAGTTTTATATGTTGTGTTTCGTAAATTGGTACATGTCTTTTGGTCGTTTCATTTTTTTGCCATGGCTTTGTCCGTTTACTTTCGACTTAGAGTTTGAATTTACTTTTGGTATATTTCACCTATTGCTTAATCTAGTTGGTCTGTACAATGGACGTTTAGTTATCTTAAAATCATAATGGACTTAACAATATTTTTCAAAATATATATCAGTAATACAGACAAAACTTTACATCACTTGTAAGTGCATATTAGATAATAATCATTATTGGAAGTAAACAGTCTAGTTTTCATCCTTTTTTTCCAGTTGACAAGCATTAGACTATCAAGTTTAGTAACTATGTAACCTCAATTTCGTAGATACGAGAACAAAAAATAATGGTGCTTTCAAACACCTAAGATACATGTTTATCACCCAGAAATGTTTTACTCTAGTGAAATGTAAGATTAATTCCCTACTTACTTCAATTAGATCAAAATATGTTGCTGGATACCTACTCAATTGCTTTTTATCGGATATCAATAATACTTATATCACAGGCTCACACATGATAATAAAAAAATCTCAATCATATCCAAACCAAAACGCTTGAAATGTCAAGGTCAAAGTAATATAAAATTTTCAAAATTGTGAAAAAGTTTTATTCGAGGTGCAAGATCAAAACCCTGATTTGAGATTGTAATCTCACTTTGATACATGGTCAAATTAACTGAGATTGAGGTCTAGGGCAAGATCCCTTTTATCTAATATAGATTTTTGTAAGACAATGATACTGAATACATATGAAATAGCCGTAGCTATGTTTTTCAATGATCTGTTTCATTTATGTATTCTCTTAAAAATGCGAAATTATGTTTATATCATACTATTTGAAGACTGACGATTTGTATGTGCGTACATTCGTAAATAGGTATAACAAATGCTTTCACAAGCGTATTGACATCAGATACACAACGAGCAAATATTAATTTCAAACAAAAACACCATAGCTTGTTTATCTTCGAAATATTAGATACATGCTAAGAATTTAAATTAATCTGAAAAGTAAAGAGACAGGATCTGTGTCCCAAATATAAAGAATACATAATATTACAAAAAATTACTTACACAAAAACAACATGATTGTCCCGCAGAACTCGTATAATAAATATACAAGCAGTTATGTACTTCTTATCAGTTCTGACCTTTCACCAGTTTATACTTGTTTATAAATTGATAAGGTTCTTGAGGTTTTTCCCAATATGTTCACACCAGTGTAAGGTTATTCAAAGAATAGTAACGATCGTTTTATCCTTGTGACATTAAGTGTTCACAGACTTCAAAAATATCAAGACATCAATCATTCTTGTCTCAAGATATTCAATCCGCTTTCAATTTGGAGCTTATGCAATTAAAGAAAGTTGTAAATTTTAGTAATCATTAACAAGAGAAAGATATTTTTTTGCAATTTTGAACAAATGCATACAAGGGTTTGTATTACATATCAATGTTAGCTATTATTATTGCGAAAATCATCTAGCCTCCTTTTTCGCATTAATAAAACCTCGCAATCATTTCCGATTTTACAATATATTTTTTACAGTGTTTTAATGTCATTGAACTAACTTAAATTAAATATTGTCATATATTCCTGACGAGTTAATACGAATAAGATATTAACTGCTCTTCTAAATATGTCATGTGTGCTGTTAACCTCATCGTTATGCAGTTTGTCTCGTCCTATCTCGGAAAATTCCCCCAAACAGATATACCTATTTGAGATAATCATTGATAAGAGGCCACTTTAGGTTCAAATTTACTACTGACATCGTATCCTAACGAACCTTAAAAACGCAACACTAAATGTATTTTTTAATCCGAGTTACTAATAGGCAATTTTTGTGAAATAAAGGTAAAACATGTGATATCTATTTATTTCACAAAAATTGTCCGAGAAAAAGTTTGCGGTTCAAATGTTGAACTCATGATTTTTTTATAGTTAAAATCATGTTTTATGCACTGATACCCTGGTATACCTTCATCAATCGAATTTTTATTATCGACGGCAATAACTGTCTACAACTAGCCAATGCCAAAATCATTTACAGAAAGGTCAACCAATTCTGTTGGGCATGGTTTTATTTTTTATTTTGTAACTTATGATTTTTTCTCGAGCTCTGTCGAATGCATTACAGTTTAATTGAGCAATTAAGTTGTTTAAACTTAAGTGCTTTAAAGGTTTTTCTTCAGAAAGGCGTTTGGTATTTCAGTATATGGGAAGCTTTTTTGGCATGAATCTGTCTGTCATTGCATTAGTCGGGTTGAGTAGCAGTTAACGTTGCGGCGTAAACAATTATCTCAAATGACGTTGCGGCGTAAACAATTATCGCAAATGACGTTGCATTATCAAATGTAATTGGCGTGGAGTTGTCACTACATACTGATGGGGTCATTGATGGTCATCAACAAATCCCGTCATCCTATTCTGTTGACGTAAGGACAGTAAAACCAGTTTCTGACCTGAAATTGTCTGAAAACAGAACGGTTATATGTTCCTGCCTGCAGTACTCTTATTGACTGATTAAGACTTTCATTCCTTAGTCTTGGCAATATGGAGGTACAACATTTTTTAGTGATTAAAGTATAAATATGGATTAGAAGAATTGTTTCACGAAAAATAATTAATGGATTTCATATTTGTGCGACTTCGATGATCCGGTATGTTCCATAACAACAGGTAATTTAGGTAAAGCATTTTTCTAACCATTAAGGAGTATGGTAAGCATTAATTGTAGTTCTATAATAAGGTTTGCTAATGATGTGATGAGGATGAGGAAAAAATGTGTATTACGTTTCTAAAGTTTATCAGTATATAATTTGTTTCGTCATGCATATTCCAAAAATATTTCGATTTTTTGAAAACGTTAACCAGAAATAAGAATATCATTTGCTAAGGTTAAGAACGTGTCACCCTGCATTCATATAATAGCTATATTAAATCTGATCAAAACAATTAATTATATGTACATGTACATATATTTCAGAAATAAAAGATCACTGACTCAGACGTACTTATAAATATAATTATTTTCTGTGACTGTATATTACATTAATTTGTAGGATCCTTTACTACAGATAATTAAGCTGATCTGTAACAATAACATCTTCATGCCTTATATATCATGTTCTGCAGTACGCCGCTAGATTAAAACTGACGAGGAAAGGTAACACACGGCCAGCAAAAGCTCTTTTTTGAGAGCCCAGGTGGTCGTGTGGTCTAGCGGGACGGCTGTAGTGCAGGCTATTCGGTGTCATGATATCACAGTAGCATGGGTTCGAATCCCGGCGAGGGAAGAACCAAAAATTTGCGAAAGCAAATTTACAGATCTAACATTGTTGGGTTGATGTTTAGACGAGTTGTATATGTATATATATATATATATATATATATATAGTTTTTTACTTTTGTTTTCAAATGATAGGTGTATGTATGCTGCGTACACAATTTTATATATAGTTCTAAGGTTCTTTTAATGCAAGAGATGCCACAATATACATTGTACATTTTGTTTACTCAAGATCAGTTCTAACCCTTATATTAAATACATTTGGCTTTATCATGCCATGTGCAATTTGTAAGCTATAGCACTTATATCTAGAAAGTCAACCTCAACACTAATTTTGGCTTCAATCAAAATCTCAAAAAAATACACACGAGGCCTCCACTGTGTATGGTTTATGAATATTAACTTATGTATATTTCCAAACAATTTTGTTCAAACATGACGGGAGATACTGTAGACTTCTGACTAAAACTTTTCATTTACGACATGTCACAGCTAACTATTAAGTATAGTTCGTGTGCTGCTATTTATTTTGTGATTTAGTACATGACCTTCATTTTAAGGAGCGTGAATTTCACAAGTGCATTAACAGTATAATATAATATATGACAAAAACAAGATTATTCCAGAAGTATATGACTCGAGACGTTTTCATGACAATTTACCTACTCCATGGCCATAACGGAAATATGATTCAATTCATCATCCCCAGTTTTTGTTGAGATTAATGTTGCTTTGTCTTTAGTGTTCTATGTAGTGATTTATGAACCATTGTTTTCTCTTATGGTTTTTTACTTTTTAGCCATGAAGTTGTTAGTTTACTTTCGACTTAGGAGTTTTAATGTTCCTCTAGTATGGTCGCCTTTCTTATAATGCTAATTTAAATCTCATAATTATAAGATAAAGCATCACGGCTATGAACTGCACAAACAATGTTTTGATGTCAAATTAACTGCAAAGAGAAAGTCATTCGCCGAACGATTAACCAATTGAAGTTGATTATGCAAGTAAATACACACAATTCCAGTCCTAACGGTTTTTCACAGAATGAATTATTGAAGTGCATTCACCCACGTTTGCTGTTTTATTGAAATGTCATGAAACGTGTTTGTATAAAAGAAAAACATTCTTAAACAAAAATATATATTATAATGAGTATAGCCTTTTGCAGATTGCAGGCGTACATTATGTACTTATATCTTAAGATTGTGTAACTGTATTTTAATATCAATCAATTATTCATGCATATGTTTACAGAACGTAAAACAAATCATTAGTAGACCTCTGCAAAAGTCCGCTTACACAAACAATTCACAATCTATACTAAGTGGGTGGACAATTTGTCGATAATCTTTCAAAAGTACAAGTTTGTCAAGAGCTAAAATGTTAATCAAGTCAATAACCCTCGACAAAAGTCCTTGTTCGAACATATGTTTAACAAATGAAAATTACATTTAATCAATTATTTTGCTCTAAAGTGATTTTTCAGACTTATTTTTTGAGAGGCTCCCGAACCTAAATAATTGAAATGCGGGGATGTATAAATAAATAAAACAAGTAAGGCGCTTTATGATCAGAATAACTAAACACATCTTAGGTCTACTATGCCTGAAGAAATTACAGCCTGATGTTCTTCGCTATGTGAACGGTATTAACGGACATTTTAAGAACATATGTTATAAATCATGTTATTAGTAGCAAAACAAAGAACAAATGAGGATATCCAAGGTTCGACTTGGTGGTAGTAAATTAAATTAACACGTCATAAATTTCGTAAAGAGTCCGAATAATTCCTTTTCTATATCATCAAATTCGACCCAAAAGTGTTGTATCAATACGTCGAAACTTAAGGAGCAATACTACAAAAAGGATATACAGGGAACAGCCGAATCTTTGATCATCTGTCTCTGAGTTGTCAAATATTTGGGTCGTTTTTCATTTGCTAATGATATCGGCATTTGTGTTTTTTTTCTTTTCAAACTAACCTAGACTTTTTCTTTTGTTTTCTTTTTTGAATTGTAAAAAATGTGAGCTTACTGTATGGTTGCATTTCTTTCTCTAAAATATTGCACGCCGTACCGTAATCTATACTTGTTTACATCTCCGTACCTGGTCATTTCATTGCAGTAGTCTTTTTTTAGAATGTAAAAAGTAAAATCACAAAAATACTGAACTCCTAGAAAAATTAAAAACGGAAAATCCCTAATCAAATGGCAAAATCAAATAATTATACACATCAAACGAATGGATAACAACTGTTATATTCCTGACTTGGTACAGGAATTTCGAAAAATTGTGAATTTAACCTGGTTTTATAGCTAGCTAAACCTCTCACTTGCAAACCAGTTGCATCAAATTCCATTATATTGACAACGATGCGTGAACAAAATAAACAGACATAATAGGTAAAAATGTCAATAATGCAGCAGTCAACATTGTGCTATAATCATAATAACTAAAAAAACAACAACATACAAACATGTAACAAAGAAGCACAAATGGCATACAGACCAATATTATGTAAAAATTAAAGGCAAAATACACCATGCAGAACCCCCTTATTATGGTGTATCAATAGCAAAAACAATAAAATTGGAAATCTAATGACTGGTTTTAAACAACAAGAATAGCTTTGATAGAAATATTCTCTTTTATACTTAACTTAATAACATGACAAAAAGCAAGAAAAAAATAAAATGTAGGTCACCACGCTTTGCAAAATTATCGGAATCATGAATATTACTATGGTGACGAACTTGTTAGGCCAACTTTCTCCAAATGAGTTGCACGTCGCATACACTAATAGGAAAAATGCAGTAAGAATAGATGATTTCAGCTTTTAAGATCATTTTGAAGTCGTTTTCTTTTGATCAATCTAGATCAAAGCCGAGAATCGGCAGCTTATTTTAACTCTAGATAAAACAAAACTGTCACGTCTATGAAAAGCAAGTTGAGACATTGAGGCACTGAACCCATTGACGTTTATGATACATGTATATAAACATAATTCCAGTTCTATGAGTTTTATCCCATTGAACTCAATGTCGTCCTATTTCATTTATAAACATTTACAAATCTTTGACGTCTTATATATTTTGAATTATGACAGGAAACATTTTAGTATCCATATTGGACAACAAAGGATTCTGGTTTTTTGTTTTCGATTTTAAAATG
Organism: Mytilus edulis; assembly: GCF_963676685.1. Classification (NCBI taxonomy): domain Eukaryota; kingdom Metazoa; phylum Mollusca; class Bivalvia; order Mytilida; family Mytilidae; genus Mytilus; species Mytilus edulis. The sequence goes on along the minus strand of NC_092354.1, from coordinate 66,992,350 downwards.
AGACTTTATGTTGTTTTTGTATCGTATCAATGAAGTTGTTATTATTTTTATGTATTTTTGTCTAAATGTTTCGGCTAGTAAATATTTGATTCAGGTACAAAGAGTCGAGTGGTTTAAGTATAACAAAGAAGATGTGGTATGATTGTAAATGAGAGAACTGTCCACAAGAGACTAAAATTACACAGACATTAACATATATAGGTCACCGTACGGCCTTCAACAATGATCAAAGCCAATACCGCATAGTCAGCTATGAAAGGCCCCGATAAGACAATGTAAAACAATTCAAACGAGAAAACTAACGGCCTTATTTATATAAAAAAAATGAAAGAAAAACAAATATGTAACACATTTTAACAAACAACAACAACTCAATTACAGGCTCCTGACTTGGGACATGCACATACATAAATAATGTGGCGGGGTTAAACATGTTAAGTAGTTGATTTTATGTATCCTTAGCCTTGCAACACATATATTTTAATTAAGACCCCTGCATGTGACAGTTCGCTTTGACTCCAATCTGAATTAACTAAGATTGTTAAATGTACTTATGTAGGCCGATGGTTCTCTACCAGCATTCCGCTTTCCGTAATAATTACAATTGACAGCCACGAATTAGCAAATACGGATACAAAAGCACTTAACAATTCTTAAACGGCTTATAATAAACAGTTATAAAAATTTGATATTTAATTTCCTAAGAAACATTACAATGCAAAAACGAAAGTATGTTTAAAGCCACACTACAAAGACAAAGAAAATCAAACACATGTTTGAATTTTGCCGTTTTTGTTACACTTTGAATCCCCATTACAATCTATGTTTTAACACCATTTATCATCTTAAGGGTACACAATTTAGATAATAGTAAAACGCAACTTTCCATTTCTGATATAGGATATGTGTGCGGCAAAGAAAGTATCTATATATATAAGAACATGAACAATTTTGCATTACATGTTTTAACGAAAAAATTATTTGATGTTAACTTTTTGTTCGTGTTAGTTAATATATACATTTATTGAAACAAAGACATTTTTGTAATTATAATTGATTTTATACAATACAGTATGTCAGAATTAACCATGTGCATCTTTCATAATTGATTTTCAAGTCTGTTAAATGCTCAAGCAAACTATCGCTTTCATTCAAAGTTAGTTTGCAACAAGCTAACCAGCGAAGATGATGTGGAACAAAGTTATGGTGGCAATGTTGGTCAGCTTTCTAGGAAAGACTGAAGGTAATGTCAAATAATTAAGATTAAAACGAAAAAAAAAAATCAGAAATTGGCAAATTATATTTGAATACACACATTTTTCTCTTTGTATTATATTATTTTCAGGAATATTTCAACTTTTTAAAACTATAACAATGGAAACTCTTTTGTTATCGGGTTTGGTTCGACTGCTTCATACTTCTGACATGTAACAGTTCAAACTATGGAACCATTGAACATGTTTAATCCGATTGTAACACATCGACTTGAATAATTAATTTTGGTTGATTTAGCTTGCAGTTACCTCGTTGCCTTTTTTTATACCTCGAACCACCAACGCGTTATTCACTGTTGTGTCTAAAAATATTTTTTTCGTGAGTATGAAAAATAGTAAAAAGGTCTTTTGATCTGGCTCGCTCAAAACCAAAATCTGCACACTTTAAAAATAATCAATATTTTGTTTTGCTTCATTCCTCAAATTTTTATCTTTGTAGTCGTTTTGTCTTCTCTTTATCTCTATTTTGAATGAGTAAAATGAAAAATGATGAAAACTGAATCGGTACAAAATAGCTATATCGCATTTTGACACGTATATGATACGACCAGGCCTTGCTGTCATAAAACTTTCGAGCACGATTTTTGTACTCAGACTCAAGAATCAACCAATCAAATTGCTGGATTTTATGTTTCGAGCATGATTTTTGTACTCCGAGAACTGAGCAAAGTTTTATGCCTTCAAGGCCTGATTCATTACTTCTTCTCGATTTTTTTTGACATTTTCTTGTCGAATCGAACCTCATAACGTATTTTAATAGTCAACTTGATGATTTTTAATCATCGATCAAAATTACTACTCAATTTTTAAATACATTTTTAAACATTTTCAATATTCGTATTTTATGGCTTTTCAAAATATTATTTGAAAAGAAAAAGATTTTAAATTGAGTTATATAAACTGTATTTATTTCGTCGTGAGCAATTTGAGTAATTTTTAAGTTTTTCTCCTTTTAGTTTCTTCTCAATCGATTGATCAGATTTGAACTTCGGAAGACCGTTGTTGCCGAAATGTTTTTTCTGACATAATGAAAACATTTTTCCATGCAAAAATATCACGTATCATATATCGTTATACCATTGCTACTTGAATGTCCACTAGGTCGTATGAGAAAGCACTTAACAATGGACTTCTTCATTCATTATTGATATGTTTGTCAATCTGTTTACATTTAAGGCAGTTTAAACTGAAGATACGTCCAATTCTTGCGGTTAATGGTAGTGTCATGAAATTTAATAATAGACAGCGTTTAGTAATATTAAGGCACAAGGCACTAAGTTCCCTTTGAATATTATAAATACAAGTTTCAAACACAACATACGTACATAAACATCATAAGTGTCCTAACACTTATTTGAGGAAGAACAATGGTAATGACATTGTGAAAGACAGCATTAAAATACTTGCTTTTTGTCTAAAATTATATTTATTATGAATATGCTTGTTGAGTGCCAATTTGATGCGTAAAGTCTTTTTAAAATGGGTCTAAAGTTTGTTCTTTAGTTATGTTGTTTCATAACTCTTTAGGATCAAGGGAGGGTCGGACTTATGCAAAAAATGTTAACTCTGCCAAATGTTGTTTGTGCTTTTCCAAAGTCTGATACCTGTAATTAGGAGGTCTTCGTTTTTTTTTTATGTATATTGTATTTCTTTGGTCATTTTTTTTTTAAATCTTGTTGTTGCTTTTATCGTTTAAAAAATGTCTCGGGACTTTCATGGCTGTGCTATTTGCAAAGTGGGTTTGGTCTACTCTTAAAGACCATACGGTACTTGGTATCTCGTTGAATTGTTTTTCAATGGTTATCAGACCGCAACGTGTTTTTTTTAAACTGACATATATACAAGCCTTTTTTGTTTTTTTTTTATCCTTTATTGGATTAAATATACCATACATGTCACAGCTGTGAAACATGCACTGCTTTGCCTCGGTGCACATCGCCTTTCTAAATTATTGTCCTAAAATATTAATTAATCTTAAATACGAAAATATTTTTTTTTATCTTTTGTGATCTTTTAATATATTTAAAAGCTGAAAAAAAATCATGTGTACTTTATTTAACTATTCACACTCTATAATACAAATATAAATTTAATGGTACTTTATTAAACTATTCACACTCTATAAAACAAATATAAATTAACGGATACTACAGATACAGTTACGTCGGCCACATATCTTGACTTACATCTAGAAATTGACAATGAGGGTCGGTTGAAAAACAAAACTTTACGACAAAAGAGATGATTTCAGCTTTCCAATTGTGAACTTTCCATTTCTAAGTAGCAACATTCCAGCAGCACCTGCATACGGGGTATATATCTCCCAATTGATACGATATTCCCGTGCTTGCATTTCCTATCATGATTTTCTTGATAGAGGGTTGCTGCTCACAAGGAAGCTATTAAACCAAGAGTTCCAAATGGTGAAGTTGAAATCATCCCTTCGTAAATTTTACGGACGCCATCACGAGTTGGTTGACCGTTATGGAATAACCGTATCACAAATGATATCGGATATGTTCCTTACGTCGTAACTACAATCCCTTCCCTTTCCTGAATGTGACCTACCGAATTAGACTTTTTACCGGATTTGTTATCACATAAGCAACACGACGGGTGCCGCATGTTGAGCAGGATCTGCTTACCCTTCCGGAGCACCTGAGATCACCCCTAGTTTTTTGGTGGGGTTCGTGTTGTTTATTCTTTAGTTTTCTATGTTGTGTCGTGTGTGCTGTTGTTTGCTTGTCTTTTTCATTTTTAGCCATGGCATTGTCAGTTTGTTTTAGATTTATGAGTTTGACTGTCCCTTTGGTATCTTTCGTCCCTCTTTTAAAGGATATTGACCTAAATTTGTTTTATTACGGGAAAAAGAAATTGCTGAAAATATTAACATAAAAATAATCACATTTTCCGTCTCTAAACGAACATCAAAGTGTGAAAAGAGGTAACATGACGTGATATCACCATGTGGAAAGTTGTCTCATTGGCAAGCATACTTATTCTCCTTTTTTAAATACCACAGAATGATCTTTGGTTATCTAAGCTTTATTACATAAAAACAGCAATACGTGTTTTCGCTGTAATATATAAGCACATGGCTCGGAGATACCAAGCTGGTTACTGCTGCAGCTTTCAGTAGGAATTTATTATGAAAAAAAAAAAATCAGTTCAAGAAACCAGATAACCCAAACCAAATGATGATGAATTAAACTGCTGCTATTAATTTCAAAGTCACAGTTGCATTTGAAAAATTATTTCAACGATGCATAGTGAGAGGTTTAGCTAGTTATAAAACCAGGTTCAATGCACTACTGTCTACTTAAGAAAATGTCTTTACCAAGTCAGGAACATGACAGTTGTTATCCATTCGAATACGTTTGATGATTTAAAGCTTTTGATTAACAAGTTTCCGTTTTGAATCTTTCTCTGAGTTATGTAGTTTGTGATTTTACTTTTAGCTATAATTAATGAATTGGAATGTCAATCAGTTAAAGACAGCCTTGGAAATCAAATGACAGTACACACAACTAATCAGAAAATGTTTTTTAATACATAATCAACAATATTTCTAGCTACATATATTGATTATTTAACATATGTTTTACCTGGCGGTTTTCTGAGTACTAATAATTTGATTTTTGGCGACCTATGCAATTTATTGCTTATGACATAAGGGAGTCCGTTAGTATTTTCTCATTCGAATTGACTTTGCACCTATCATTTAGGACCTTCATAGCTTATTTTTCAGTATAGAACTTGTTAAACGTTGAGAGCCGTAAGGGGATAGATGGTTATTAATTTCTACGTCATTCTTGTACTGAATTACATGTACTTTTCGTTTCAATCTTGATCACTCTAAGATAATTATTAACAGCTGAAAGTTGTGAAAGGCTATTCTTATTGCAATATATTCTAAATTGTTAAATGTGTTCATGCATCTCCTCAGATATAATTGTCCTATGATACATTTGGCACTTTTGTTAACATACAGGTCTTCTTTTGTCATATAGCGTCTTACCTGCCGACCTGTCTACCTGTGTTTATATATTTCTTGTTTTCAATTGGTTAATCCAGATAAGCCATAAGATGCATGGAATTTGTAAGGTGTGGAGTTCATTTTCCTCCACTGGGTATTAACATAATCTAAAACATAGTACTCTAAAACTCCCCGTTGAGAAATAAAGACATTATTATGAACGAAAGCTTCAAATAGCACAGGTAGATTTGACCATAGTATCATCCGACCATTTTTCAAAATGTTTTTAAGTCTTTAACATGTAGCCCTACAGTTGCAAAGTATTAAAACATGACTTTAAAAAGTTATTTTTTTTTTATCGTTCCTGATGATCGCAAATCAAGTTAAGCGCTTTTAGAATATTGAAAATATAATGTGTTATGTTATGTATAGACTTTAACGGAACCAATATTACTTCACCAGATGCGTTGTTTTTACGATGAAAGTCTAATCTGTGATGTTTGAGACAAAAAAATGTTGAAATTTACAAACATATACACCTAGAAAATATATTCCAACACTTCCATTGAAAACAACGTAAAATGAATTGATTGTAGAATGGCTATAATTTGGGTTTTACCAAATACTTTTAATCTGTTTATGGTTAAAGATTGAATTCGTGGTATTAACTTACTTTTTATCTTATATTAATGATACATGGATATGACATACGGCTGCACGGAAATAGTTTTCGCGTATTATTCAAAAAATGAAAATTTTGCAGGACCCATCTTTTCAAAACAGTAGTTCTACAATAAATACAGATTTTTGTATGCATTAAACTCATATCAGAACTGTTTGAATTGCCTAGTTTAACACATTTCGTGTGTCAAATGTTTGTTTACTATTAAAATTACTTTATAAAAATGTCGATATAAAAGACAAGACAATGCTTGGATAAATTTTTCAGTACAGCTTTAATGATGCGTCTCTATAGTACTAAGTAGCCTGAATTGTAAGTTCATAACACAAATTCAATTTTAAACCTTAAACGGATTAAAAGTTTTTGATAAAATCCAAATTATACATATTCTACAATTATGTCATTTTCCATTGTTTTCAACGGAAGTGTTGCAATATTTTTTTCCAGATGTATATAATAGACGTCATGTCATTTGTGGAATATCTTGTATGAAATTCTCAACATAGAATGCTTCTCTTTTTAATGTGGTGCAGGATCTGCTCACCCTGCTAGAGAGCCTGAGATCACTCCAAGTTTTTTTATGGGGTTGCTTAGTTTTTTCTTTCTATGTTGAGTATTTTGTAATATTGTTTATGACTAATCATGTTATGACAATTTTTTTCCATTCGTGTGATGTGTTTGAGGTTTTGATTTTGCCATTTGATAAGGAACTTTCCGTCTTGAATTTTCCTCGGTGATATGTATTTTTCTTATTTTACTTTTTCTTTTGAGACAGAGTTGTTAATGTTTAGAACATTTTATTTGAAAAAACAAGAACACGTGTATTGAAGTCAAAAAGCTATAATATACATGTCAATTTTGTTTTAATTATTTGATCAAAAATAAATTCAAACATATTGATATAACATATAATATATAACATCATGTCGTATTTTAACAACAGCTTTAGCATTAATTCGATTATAATTACAATAATTTAACATATTACGTCACCCATTTTTACTACATTTTTCCATGTAATCTAAGTACGTCTTAATAAATCGAAACATATAATTATTCAAAAGAATTAAACATATGTTAATTTTAAACAACTAAGATTTGTACTGTGAACATGCATATATTACGAATCGTATTGCTAACTATATGCATATGCGTTACCAAAACTAAAAGTAAGCGTTTACTGTTGAAGACTAATGAACTGAGGTACATTGGTCGAACTCTTCCGATTTCCTTTTGAAAATAAAATTATCAAGGCATTTTTTTTTTTATAATATAGATTAGACCGATGGTTTTCCCGTTTGAATGGTAGTTGTAAGGCCCCTTATAGCCAAGGCTCCGTTTTGAAGGCCGTACTTTGACCTTTATAAACGCTTATTGAGTCAAAAAGCATTTTTTTACAATTATTATTTTTAATTTCTTGATAAAAAATTGATTAAAAAATATTGATATAACATATAACATATAACCTATAACATATAACATCATGTCGTATGTTAACAACAGCTTTAGCATTGCTTCAATTTTAATTACAACAATTTAACATATTGCGTCACACATTTTTACTTCATTTTTCCACAAACATGTAATCTATGAATTTAATGCAACTGTCATACAAGTGAGAGGTTTAGCTAGCTATAAAACCAGGTTCAATCCACCATTTTCTACATTTGAAAATGCCTGTACCAAGTCAGGAATGTGACAGTTCTTGTCCATTCGTTTTTGATGCGTTTTGTTATTTGAGTTTGCCATGCGATTATAGACTTTCTGAATTGATTTTCGTCTGAGTTCAGTATTTTTGTGATTTTGATTTTTTTCTAATAACGTGTTAATAAATCGAAACATATAATAATTATTCAAAAGAATTAAAAATATGTTTTACCTAAACAACCAAGATTTGTATTGGAACATGCATATTTTAAGGATGTATTCTTTTTCAGTCTCGTTCAGTCTTGTTCTTTAATTATTTCCAAAACATGTGATACAAGTGGAAAATATCAATGAATTTCAAAAATATTATAATGAAACATAAATGTGTAAAAATAGTGTTTATTTACAAAGAATGGTTTTTGAGTAATCCTGTTTTCAAATTTTACGACCAATAAAGTCAGTGTTTTAGCCAATATTTTGAGAAAAAGGGTGAGAGATACAAAAAATGATTTTACAAGAATCATGTACATCACATATCATTTTGTTCTTTTCAAATTTCTTAGATATGTATTTTCTCAATCATTTATAACAAAGAAAAGTTGAAGTTATACCCATTTTTTTCTTAAAACTGAGAAAAATCACAAAAATAAAAAAATTACAGCATGGTAAATTTTACACGAAAAAGCGTCAAAATATGATAAACCTTCTAATATTTACGCCTACATATTGTTTTTTTTTAAGTAAAATTTATTCAGATTGGTCCACTTCACTTTTATAGGAAGTATGAAACAAAGTTTAATTCCGGAACTGTGATTTTTTTACTATAATAGCCCAAAAATAGATAAAATCGTTGAAAAATGGTATAATCAACGAAATTGGGCATTTCCGAAGGGCCGTACCAAAAAAAAAAAAAAAAAAAAAAAGTGCACCACCATATGATTTTTTTTCATTAATTATTTTGTAACAGTCTTATAAACCCAAAAATCAGGTTAAGAAAAAAAGGTATAATTTTAGAAATTTTTGGCTCTTCTGAGGTGTACATTCTTAAGACCCGTATTGCTAACTATATGTGTATGCGTTACAAAAATTAAAGGTAAGCTTTTTAGTGTTGAATAATAATGAACTGAGGTACATAGTTCGAACACTACCGATTTGTTTTCGAAAATGAGATCATTCAGGAAAATACATTTTTAATTTATTTTTATCTTTTTTCTATATAGATAGATTAGACGGTTGTTTTTCCCGTTTGAATGGTTTTACACTAGTAATTTGGGGCCCTTTATAGGTTGTTTCTCATTGTGAGCCAAGGCTCCGCGTTGAATGCCGTACCTTGACTTATAGTTGTTTACTTTTGTAAATTGTTATTTGGATGGAGAGTTGTCTCATTGGCACTCATACAACACAATCATAAGAAAATTAAGAACATGATAATTTTAATTTTTTTTTTACCTGTGAGTGATGTTGTGTCTACCCAAATGACTATAACATTTTCTTCAATATTATTGAGTTCTCTTAACCACGAACCTTACACCCGTAATTTTTAGTCCATCTTTGATGATTTATTTATACAAATTGATAGTGATAAAGGCATAAAAGCACTGCTATTTCCATATAAGTGACATTGTAACCTAATATGTCGGTTTGTTTAATTTATTCATGCAAGTCTTAAAATAGATTGCTGGCTTTGTTTGTATATTGTACAGTTGTAATTGGTATAACGCACACTAAATATAATTATAATATATACAGTTTTAATTATGCCTATATATATATATATTGATTGAAGATATTATTCTTATTTATAAAGCTTGAGTAAACGTTTATACAAAAAAGCAAGCAAACCAACCAAAGTTTTGCTCCATAAGCATTAAGAAATTAGCTGTAATGTGTTTGATCTTTCGATTTTGACATTTGATATCTATTTTTCTAGGTGCTTCAAGTTTTGAAAACTGTTTGAATTGCTCTGACATTGCCTTCTTACTCGATGAATCCGGTAGCGTAACTATTGATGATTTTAACAAGATAAAAACTTTTGTTAAAAATGTGGTCCAGAGATTTCCTAATATTGGACCGAATGGTGCACAGTTTGCAGTAGTTAAGTTTTCTGATCAACCCATTCAAACTGCGGAATTTGATTTAAACGACCACGTTACTACTACTGGTGTTCTGACTGCAATAGATTTAATAACAAATAGTGGAGACAGATCTAATATTGGTACAGGATTTGAGGTAAAATAATATAAAAGAAGGGGTCAACATACTGTGGATTCATTATTTTTCGTTGGATACCAATTTCCATGGATTTCGTGGGTACAGATGAACCACGAATTTAAATGATCAACGAATTACAAATTTTTAATAGACTTGCATGCATACTTAAGCAGAACCACGAAATTAAATATCCACGAAAGTCCAAGTTTTGTTCAATCCACGAAAATTAGTACCCACGAAAATAAATGAATCCACAGTATATGAATCAAAATATAATTTACTTATAAGGGTTAAAGACTGAAAGTGATAACTAACACACCCATGTAAGTGATGATATCTTGATTATCCTAACGCTCAATCATACGAAATACGAAATATTTTGTTAATGAAAGCCCAATTATGAACAAAATCCTAGATACAATGGATACAACGAAGAATAACATTTAAACAATCTAACTCAACTTAATACTACACAAGTATCAATCTGTTGTATGTATACGCTAGACGAGAATTTGTCTATAAACGACCAAATAAAGCACAAGGTTGAAGAGCAATGAGGACCAAATTCCTAAAGTTTTGACAAGCTACAGCTTACAGCTAAGGTAGATCTGTTTCTGAGGTAGATAATCCTTAGTTTTTCAAAATTTTGATAACAGTAAATTTATTATCATGAACATTTCAATAAAACTCAAGTCAACACAAAAGTACTGGCTACTAGGCTTGTGATATCATCGGGAAAATAAATCTCCGCCAGCAGTGGCATCGACGCAGTGGTTGTAAAAAAACTCATCATAGATACCAGGATTGAAATTTAATATTTACGCCAGACAAACATTTCGTCTACAAAAGACTTATCAGTGACGCTTGAATAAAAGAAGGCCAAATAAAGCACAAGATTGGAGAGCCTTGAAGACAAAAAAAATCCTTAAAATTTGCCAAATACAGCAAAGGTAATCTATGCCTGAGGTAGATAATTCTTAGTATTTCAAAAATTCGAAATCTTGTTAACAGTAAATTTATTATCATTATTATATCAATGACAAGTCAAGTCAACACAGAAGTACTGACTACTGGGATTGTGATACCCTCGGGGAATTAAGCTCCATCAGCAGTAGCATCGGCCAAGTGGTTGTAAACTCCGGTGTCTAATAATAATAATAGGAAAAACGTCTATTTGGCTATTGAGGTTTTTAAAGCAGAACTAATTATCATCACATAACTTTGCAGTTAAATTGGTTTATACATCACTGCCGTTTTTTTTCGTAATCAATTATAAGTATACAAGTGGGCGTATGAATTTAGATTACATAAAAATTATCAGAAACGAATATGCTTGAATATTATATGTTTATGTTTAATATTTTTTTGCTTTTTATTTCCTTCTTTCATATTCTATTCGGTTAGTACTTAGAGAAGAACATATTTAACGAGAGTGCGGGCAATGGTGCAGGACGCCCGTGTGCAGTGGACAATAGATTTGCAGTTGTTATAACAGACGGTAATAGCAGAGGCGATATGTTTGGCAAAGCTAATAGCTTAAAGAATACAAATGTCAAGATGTTAGTTGTGCATGTCGGACCCGGTGTTAATTTGGAAGCTGTACAAGAGTTGGCATCTGATAACAGCTATGTCTTCCATATAGACAATTTTGATGGATTCTCATCAATTTTAGAGGGTCTCATCAGTTCAATATGTACACCAGGTATGCGCCTTTTCTCTTATCTAAACATTATCTTAATTGCATACTATTATTTCTAAAACAAAATTTAATTTTCGTTTAATAGAAGAGTTTATAGTTTCCTATCTGTTTTTTTTTATTTGTCTCAACGACGGAAACATATACAACAAGAAAGAAGAAAAATCGTACCTAAACGAAACATTATATAAGGATATGAAGTTCGAACTCTATTTTAAGTAAACTGTAGAATTATGTAACAATATTGTTGTCTATGGTCATACAGAATGAGGAAAAAGCCATACCGTAGAGAAATACAAATTTGAAACAAGTCAATATTGTAGTTTTTCGTCTAAAATTTGAAAAACGTATAAAGATATTTTAAAGGCCCAAGAAATAAGAAAATTCCCTTTTCATGCATGTGTAATTATATAACTGATCTCTTGAATACATTTGGATTGCATTGTTGTTTTTTTTTTTTACCTCACAAATCAAAATGTCATCAGTAAAAGTGACGGGTACTCCATTAACATTAGTTTTGATGTAAAATTGAGAATGGAAAGTGGGAATATGTCAAGGAGACAACAACCCGTGCATGTGTATGGTTTTGATCGACACAAATCCAGTTATGTTTGCCTTTTAGAAAACCCCGTCATAATGGTTGCAGGTGGATTGACTGTCCACAAGTTAAACAACGGCTTAGTTTTTAAAGAGGTTGTTTTAATGATTCATTACACACCCTCCTTTAATTCATCATTTTTAATTATTGAAGGTATTAAGAAACTTTACAATCCCTCATAATTGACTGTGACAGCATTTGACTTTTCTTTGACGATTCCCCTTGGTCATATAGCTTCTCTTTTTTATAAGAAAAAAAAAAGGGGGGGGCTTGACTTATTTTCAGTTCATTTTACACATAATTGGCGTTAAATTTTGGAGTTCAAAGTATCTGATGAAGGAATATGCAGAGAAAGCATTGTCTAAAACGCATCATGTACAAAATAGTACTTTCTTTATTGACTATTTTGAAGACTAAACAGTCACAACTACGTTAAAAATCAAAACATGAATAAACCAAAAACAGTTCTATTCCTCATATTTGACAAAACATTGAACATTTGTCAGTAACCTGCAGTAAATCCTTTTGAATTTGACAGCTACCGGCCCTCATGGATTTTGCGGCTTTCCTTGTACCCTTCATAACAAAACCTATGACCTTTGCCCTTGTGACGAAAAAAATGTCAACCAAACATATAACGTAGGAGGCAATGATACCACTGTGTTAACTGAGAATTTTGGTGGTGAAAATAAAACGGACTGGGAATGCTATACAAGAAGTGGACGATTTTACGTTGTACGGTGAGTTAACATTGTTTCATTTGCCTGAACCAAGTTAGAAATTTAACAGTTGTTTTCAATTCGTTTGTTGTTTTATAAAATCTATCCTATGATTAAAACGATGATTTAAAAATTGTAATGGTCTTTCTCATATTTAGTTTACATTGAATCGTTTATTTGTTCAATATTTCTTTACTTATCATATAAGTGAATATGTTTCTGACTCACATTTTGTTAACCTCACTGGTTATAAAACTTAGTGATTTGTTAAATCACAATAATTATCTTTGTGTCAGAAAAAAACTGCAAGCTTTTAAAACCAGTTTGCAGTATATTACTAGTATATAGTTATATATAGAAATGATGATAATACTAAATGTTATTAATGTTATTAATGCATTTCTTGCATTGAATATTCCACAGAATGCAATTCACCGGTGAAAACTTGCATTTTCCATTTGTTTTCATTGATACTCGTTTTCGTAGTTTAACCACAAGCTGTATTCTAGTCTAAAGAACATTTTAAATTTGTGATTCAAATCAGTATCCACGAAACCCACGAAACTTGGTATCCAACAAATAGTAATGCATTCAAGCATCGGTGACAATATAACGGAATGTGATACGACTGTCATACAAGTGAGAGGTTTAGCTAGCTATAAAACCAGGTTCAATCCACCATTTTCTACATTTGAAAATGCCTGTACCAAGTCAGCAATATGACAGTTCTTGTCCATTCGTTTTTGTTGCGTTTTGTTATTTGATTTTGAATGTGATTATGGACTTTCCGAATTGATTTTCCTCTGAGTTCAGTATTTTTGTGATTATACTTTTTTTTTTCACAGTAATTTACGTATTGGTCCAATATAACCTGCTTTTCAAATGCACAAATAAAATGAAGTGTATATTCATTAAAAACATTCGCTGTGACCATTATGTCTTAGCATATTACCTTAAATGTCCAATAGTACTTTTATTTACAGATTGTTAGTCATCATGTGTGCTTTCACAGTTATTAAATATGACCTGAAGTTAAAAGTTTCAACCAAAAAGTTAGCTATGTTTTCCCTCATTTTTAACTTTCATACAACCAAAGGATTCCAAAGTATGAATTACAAAAATATCAAAAATATAAAGGACCATTTTAACTTTAATATTTGAAAATATGTGATATATCAGGAGGTAAATGCTAATGACCATGTTTTAATTTTATTTTTAGACGATGCATTGCTCATGACTTATTCGAATACCGTTGTATGAGAGACATAATGTACAATACCAGTAAAGATTTAAGAGTTTATTGTATGTCAGAATGGGGTAAGTCGCTATTATTAATTATTACCTTGTATACCTTTAGTTCTATGTAGGCATAACATGTTTTCCCTAAATTTTGCTCTTTTTTTCACATTTCTTGATCGGTGTGAGACGCCATATAAAAAGTACATAACTTTCTTCAAATCTTAAAAAAGAAGGAATAAAATCATAAGGTAAAAATAATCCACCACAATAACTCGAATATTACGTTTTTCCTCTACTCTTGACAGTTACATTTTAATCATTTAAAAAAATCGACAAGTTTCGCGCTTTAAATTTTAAAATCAAGCTTTCTCGAGTGGAGGAATATCTTAACACACTTGTTGCAGCTGTGGAGTTTAATATGTTTTTTTTACATGTGTAATACATATGGTACGTATTGCATTATTTATATATTTGTTGTCCAGAACAACATGGTGTCAGTACGCTATAAGAAAATGAATCTATAACGATGATTTAAATGTCATACGCTTGGTTAAAGTTTTTTTTATAACAGTAAAATCTGCTGATACGAACGAATCACATTGAATTTATACTCTCAATTTAATATCTGAGAATAAATGAAAGACTATGATTATACAATTAAGCACATTTGGAAACTATTTAAGGTGCAAATAAACTCATCATAGATACCAGGACTAAATTTAAAATATACCCCTGATGCGCGTTTCGTCTACAAAAGACTCATTAGTGACGCTCAAATCCAAACAAGTTTAAAAGGCCAAATAAAGTACGAAGTTGAAGCGCTAGAGGATCAAAATTCCTAAAAGTACCAAATACAGCTAAGGTTATCTATGCCTGAGGTAGAAAAGCCTTAGTATTTCAAAACAATCCAAAATTTATAAACAGTAAATTTATAAATATAACCATATCAATGAAATTCATGTCAGCACAAAAAGTGCTGACTACTGGGCTTGTGATACCCTCTGGGAAATAAATCTCCACCAGCAGTGGCATCGACCCAGTGGTTATAAATAAACTCATCATAGATACCAGGACTAAATTTAATATATACGCCAGACGCGCGTTTCATCTACAAAAGACTCATCAGCGACGCTCGAATCCAAAAAGGTTTAAAAGGCCTAATAAACTACGAAGTTGAAGAGCTAGAGGATCAAAATTCCTAAAAGTTTTGCCAAATACAGCTAAGGTAATCTATACCTGAGATAGAATAGTACTTCAAAAAAATCCAAAATTTGTAAACAGTAAATTTATAAATATAACCATATCAATGACAATTCATGTCAGCACAATAAAGCACAAAAAGTGCTGACTGCTGGGCTTGTGATACCCTCGCGGAAATAAATCTCCACCAGTAGTGGCATCGACCCAGTGGTTGTAAATAAACTCATCATAGATACCAGGACTAAATTTAATATATACGCCAGACGCGCGTTTCGTCTGCAAAAGACTCATCAGTGACGCTTAAATCCAAAAAAGTTTATAAGGCCAAATAAAGTACGAAGTAAAAGAGCTACAGGATCAAAATTCCTAAAAGTTTTGCCAAATATAGCTAAGGTAATATATGCCGGAGGTAGAAAAGCCTTAGTTCTTCAAAAAAATCCAAAATTTGTAAACAGTAAATTTATAAATATAACCATATCAATGACAATTCATGTCAGCACAAAAAGTGCTGACTGCTGGGCTTGTGATACGTACTTAGCACTACACGGAGATAACTCTGTAAAATCAGCTAAACGTTTTAATTACGTTGTGTTGTTTAAGGGAATATTAACCTTCGCAATGATCAAAACTAGTGTTCGTCAAACTGCTATATAACCAGTGTTATTTTCTGATAAATTGGTTGTTTCAAATGTTTTGATATTTTTTATAATTTTGTCAAAGGGTCAAAGTAAATACTTTGTCAAAATTTTATAAAAGTTAAACGAACAAAATTAATTTCAGTGACGGTGTTGGGTACTACCTTGGTGGTACACACTGGTTCAGGGAGAAACTCTTTAAATCAATTAATCGTTTGTAAAAGGCAAGATTGATCAATGGAATTTAACATTTACCTGAAACAAAGAAGCTTTAGAAATTGGTTGACACAAACGTACTAATGAATGAAGTGGTTATTTCCCTTGATCGTTTTTAAAACATATTTATTTAAAGTGGATTGGGAAAGTTATTGGAATTTATATTAATCCCTTTGCCACTTTGCGGTTATGTGCGTTGTCATGTACCGGGAGTAGCCTGCATATTTTTGAAATCTACAAGGGTGTCATTTACGTGTAAGAGATATTTCTATCTCTTGATATGGATCAGTAATCCTCCCCTTCCGAATGACTATCAACGTTTCCTAAAGACCATACTCGCAAATGTTGTCAAGGGAGAGCCTACGAATCAGTCCCTTAATTCCTAAATACGAGACCATACTCGCAAATGGAGTCAAGGGAGAGCCGACGAATCAGTCCCTTAATGCCTAAATACGAGACCATACTCTCAAATAGAGTCAAGGGAGAGCCGACGAATCAGTCCCTTAATGCCTAAATACGAGACCATACTCTCAAATAGAGTCAAGGGAGAGCCGACGAATCAGTCCCTTAATGCCTAAATACGAGACCATACTCTCAAATGGAGTCAAGGGAGAGCCGACAAATCAGTCCCTTAATGCCTAAATACGAGACCATACTCTCAAATGGAGTCAAGGGAGAGCCGACGAATCAGTCCCTTAATGCCTAAATACGAGACCATACTCTCAAATGGAGTCAAGGGAGAGCCGACGAATCAGTCCCTTAATGCCTAAATACGAGACCATACTCTCAAATGGAGTCAAGGGAGAGCCGACGAATCAGTCCCTTAATGCCTAAATACGAGACCATGCTCTCAAATGGAATCAAAGGAGAGCCGACAAATCGGTCCCTTAATACCTTCTTAAATACGACAGCTAAGGAAACTTAACAAATTACAATCTGTATTTAACAATGACGTATTGTGCGTTATGAAAAGAATAAGAATCCACATATGATATGTGTGAGTATATTTTACACTATTTACAATGTTATGCATTTCTTTTTGTAGCACAATTTCCAGGCAATCCTTCTCTGTGTGATGTGTGTAACGGATCGGCATTTGACAATGACACAGCCTTAATTATCAAAGGTAAATATAAACAAATATTGTACGAGGGTTATGATGGGGTTAATAGAAAAAAATGTAAGGATAAAGAAACGCAGAATAGGTGATAGGGACAAATAAGAAACAAAAACGAAAAGAAGGCAAAAATAGAAAAAAAAATCGAGGGCTAAATTTAAAGAAAAAGTAGAGAAAATAGTCAAATACATTACAAAATATAAAAAAAAGCATACAAAATCTAAACACTTGAGTAGGATTGGAATTGACACATATCCTTTATCGTGTCAAAAGTGCAAAAAAATTAAACGTCGACACAAGGATAACCAACACTTTCAGCAATTTGCGATTCGCTAAAAGAACAAACATTACGATATTATAAAATGTTAGTTTATACTATTACTAATAATTGAGTAAATGTGTAAAATGCTGGTTTTCTCTTTTAGAGCAAAGTGAAAGTAAGTTAGATTTATTGTAAAACTTTCTTACTAGATAGGGGATAAACTCATATATGATCCTCAATTGGATACTGTATCAAAGAAAATGTTTTTGTTCTCTTTTGAAATTCTTTATGATTTGATTGTTTCCTTGGTTTTAGTTTGAAACCAGGATTTTTGTTCTCTGTTGCCTTTATTTATTTGTTTTGGAATTCCCTCTGCTTTAATTTGGGTAAAACTGATGAGTCGTATGTAGACGAAACACACATTTCTTTATTGATGTTTGAGGCAAATATAAAAAAGAAGATGTGGTATGATTGCCCATGATACAACTCTCCACAAGAGACTAAAATGACACAGAAATTAACAACTACAGGTAACCATGTGACCTTTTTGAATAGCTATCCAAGATAATGTGTATTTAAAAAAGTTTTACTTTTAGATTTTCTTGTCTTTGATACCAATCGAAGAATTCAAATAAAGAAAAATATTTAACGAGTGACCCGAACAACACACTTTACAAATGCGCGAGCTGAATGATTTTTTATATTTGACTTCTTTGATTAGTTCTCCTTTTTATTAAATTGGCAAATTACTTTTTTTTTTAATATAAATATAAGTAGAAAATGTAAATAACTATATCTTTTTTAGACGCATTGAAAATTTGATTTTGATCTGTTATCGACTTTTTGACAAGGCCTATTGTTGTATGACACCATATGAATGAAATAATCACATATATTTCACTTGTGAAATTATCGGTTTTTATTTCACTGTGGATTCAATGTAATGCATTGCAACCAATTTAATAATTACGTGTAACTTTTGATACATGATTGGGGGAAGGTGAAATGACGAATAAGTCAACGAGACATCAATCCTACCTAGAGAAGAAAATAACATATATGGATACGTATGGGCCAAGCAATGAAAAGAGAAAAATACATAAACGGAATGATTTGACAATAACCTTGTGTATGAATCTAATGAGTAAATAAACCGAAGTAAAGACAAGAAGTAATTGTAACAGGATGCTGTTACGAAGTCTCCCAAACAAAGCTCTCCCATAACTCGCCATTCATATGGTCCCATTTTGATTTGATTTGATTTTTGGTTCCATACAAGAATATATATGGCTTACGGGTGTGGATCTCCACCATTTAGAAGTATTCAAATAGAAGGGGGTGGTGGTGACGACCTCAGGACTTTGCTTCTATATCATTTCATTTGTTTTATTGTCCCCTACAAGAATATATATGGTTTAGGGGTGGGGATCTGGACCGTTTACAAGATAATAGCACATTCTCAAATTGAATAGGGTGGGGGCGACCCCCAGAAACTTCCCTTTAATTTCATTTGATTAGCCTTAGTGTCCCATACAAGAATATATATGGTTTAGGGGTGGGGATCTAGAACGTTTACAAGATAATAGCACATTCTCAAATTGAACAGGGCGGGAATGACCCCCAGGGACTTCCATTTAATTTCAATTGATTTGTTTAATCGTCCCTTTCTGTTTCCATGACAACGGCAGCCATATTGGAAATGCCAACCCCCGATTGCACATCTGTACATGGGGGTTAACATTATGGTAAAGTTCCATCATCATTGGTCCATTAAATTCCGAGAAATAGTCTGGACAAAAAAGTGTGGAATAATAATATTAATAAGGAAAAGAAAAAGAATCGAACAATAATAATATGTCACCCGACCTCCGTCAGGGTGACATAAAAAGAAAAAGAAAAAGAAAAATAATTAAAAACAAATTGTTCAGAGAACCATTGAAGGTCTTTCCATCAAAACAATGTATTTTGATATGAAAAGTTGTGAAACTAAGTTTAAAATGTCATTTCAATCGTCAAATGATAGCTCCTAGTAAGCTGATTCCAAAAATATATTGTTTCCATACATTTTTTTTAAATAAGGGAGATAATTTGTTACTTCCGGTTTGAAAAATGTTACTTCCGATTATATTTGAATATTTACTTGACACTGATTCCAAAAATATCTGGTTCTATATACTTTTATATTAATAAAGTTCAAAAAAATAGCTATTTCCGGTTTACAAAAGGTCACTTCCGGTTGTTTTTTACAAGGTTAAATGGTTTGATACCTTTTTCTAAAAGTTGTATATCTTTATGATGTATACATATAGAATAAAAGCAAAGGTCAAAATCTAGAACGTCAAATTAAGCTATGACCTTGAGATCAATTTCAAGGTCATAAACCAAGGACCTCAAATCAAAAGACCATAGGTCTTTATTATATTTAGTTAATGAGTTATATCACCAAACGCGTATTTTTAAATACAAGAGGGGAGAAAACTCCCTTTTACATTCAACGTACGCTTGCAATCAAAATTTACATCTTACGACATGTCGCAACTAACAATTTAGTAAAAATAATTTGTTGATATCTTATACAGTCTTTGGATATAAGTGAAAATAAGCCAAATTCAAATATTAGAATATGACCTTGACCTTTGACCTTGACCTAATTTTCATTTTTTGGGACCAAGGACCTCAAATCAAAAGATCCTAGGTCTCTATCACTTATGATTTATAAGATAGAAATTCATATCACTTATATCAGATGCATAAGGGGAAATAACTCTCATATGGAGCGGTCATATCGCTTCGGTCAAAATAGGACAAATCATGCGAAGGATATAACGAGCAATTTTGTAAAATAAATTTGTCATAATCTTTTACGGTTGCGAAGGAGATGCGCTAACAAGGAAAACAGTGTTTGGGGAGATAACTCCTACAAAGAAAAGTATTCGTTTACGCAGGGTAAATTTCAAAAGCGCATAAACTGTTCGATATCATATACCAAATATCTAAGCGACATATTGCGAAACAAATGTTTATCGCAAGAACAAAATTAGGCGGAAGAAAAAAAAAAATAATCAAAAGAAAAACAATAGGTCTTTCCACAGAAAAGTGGAAAGACCTAATAAAAATAAAAAGAACTGAGCAAAAACAATAAGTCTCCAAACTTTGTTTGGGAGACTTAATAAAAGTGCCATGCTAGTTAATAATATAATCCCCTCTCCCCGTAACATATATACAGGAAAATGGCCATTGTTATATTATAGTTCGTTTTCTGTGTGTGTTACATTTTTATGTTGTGTTTCTGTTGTATCGTAGTTCTCCTCCTATATATAAGATGCGTTTTCTTAAGTTTTATTTTGTAACCCGGATTTGTTTTTTTCTCAATCGATTTATGAATTATGAACAGCGGTATACAACTGTTGCCTTTCATTATACCCTCATGTATTGCATTGTTAAATTTTAGACGATTAATTACATTTTCATTTTGTAGAATGTGGAGTTAGTGAGTATAATTTTGTCAAATGTTTGTTTTCTCTTTTGAACTGAGTTTTAATAATAATATTAAAAACAACACGTTATTAATGTCTTGCGTCCGAAGCGATTTTCTTGATTTACCTTAATCATGAACGCTCAAAGCCAATTATTTGAAATCCTAAGATGTATAGGTACCGAAACCTTTGAAGAGCTATATGTAAAAAATACCTAAAACAAATAGCTAAATTCATCTAAAGCCAAATTTGCCTGAAGGAGTTGAAACCTTAGTTTCTTAATAATTTATAAATTTATAAACGGACAATTTTTTGTTTGTTAAATCATGTCAGTACCGAAATACTAACTACTTAGCTGATTGTACCCTCGGGGACTGGTAGTTTATCAGCAGAGGTATCGACCCAGTGAATAATTTACAGATGCTACACTTCTAATTGTACTCACACAGGCGATTAGGGTATTAATTTTTCACCTGTTCTGTTCGTTGATATCATTTGAATTTGTCAGTTATTTAAAAAAAATCTCCTTTTTAAATTTGAGTTCGGTAATTTTTTTATATTTTATACTATATTCTTCACAGAACCTATTTATTTAACATCATTTTTTGTTTAATAAAATATTAATGAATAAAGTCTCTTTAAAAACATCTTATGTCAGTTACATGACACTAATATTTCAATGAGGTAAATAGTAAAATTTGCTATTTTTAATGTTGCATTTAAATACCATTAACATGACCCTGACATAGCAAAATGGTAAACAATTCAACTTTATATTATTGTATCTTTTTAATTTTTTATACCAATAACATGACACTGACACAAAAATATTTTATAAAATCAATCTGTTATGTTTCAGTTATCTTACCATCCGGATGTAAGTATACCTCTCTTGTACAATTTTTACCATTGTCCTTTTTTGTTTGTGATTACTATGTTATTAGTATTCATTTGTCTCACAATTATAACGATTTTGTTTTCAATACACTTGTTCTGTGTTTCATACTTCCTGGGACAAACCAAATACATGTCCTTAGACATTCGATCGGATAATATTTGCATTTTTGTTTGTTTCCATATAGAAAAGTATACAATTGACTGATCTTTACCGTTTAAATAGTTAAGTCTTTGAGGATCATTTGAAATGTGATTTGCCTTTGTCAATTAGTATATCTGCATTTCTCTTATTCTTCGTAAATTCATTCCTTTCTGCATCCATTGTATAAAAAATTAAACAATGTGTGGTTCGTTTGTTCTCAGTTCTTCATATTTTGATATGAGCGTCACTGATTAGTCTTATATAGACGAAAAGCGAGTCTGGCGTAATAAATTATAATCCTGGTACCTTTGATAACTATTCATTGGTCAAAAATCGATTATGACGTCAATATTTTCTTGCTTTCCTCTGAACTTTCTTTTGTGACGGCATAAAAAAAGGCGACCATGCTTGATGATTTCACATATAAAGAGCACATAGTTATTCGTTTTTTTCAGTCTGTGAATGTGCTCTACCTACTCTATGTCTCGTTTTGCTCAGGTACATTACATAATTATTCGTTGTTTTTTTCAGTCTGTGGATGTGCTCTACCTACTATATGCCCAGTAACTAACAACGCTACACAGACCCAGTGTGATGCCTGCGAGAGTTCCGAAGGCAATGACGATGGTTTATGCTGTTCGTAATCTCCATAAAATACAGATGGATTAAATAGATCGATCCAACTAATCGAGGAAAGATAAACAAATTATGAATAAAGATTCTGTATTCATTGTTTTGTTATATTTTTGAAACCATTTTTTAAATCTGCTTATCCTATCGGAGCACCTGAGATCACCCTCAGTTTTAGGTGGCGTTTGTGTTGATCATTCTTTAGTTTTGAAATGTTGTTTCTTGTGAACATATATTTGTCTGTAGTTCTTTTCATTTTTAGCCATGGCGTTGATCTATGAGTGACTGTTCCTCTAGTATCTTTCGCCCCTCTTTTTAGATCACCTGGCCCAAAGGGCCAAGTGAGCTTTTCTCTTCACTAAGCGTCCGGCGTCCGTCGTCGTCCGTCGTCGTTAACTTTTACAAAAATCTTCTCCTCTGAAACTACTGGGCCAAATTTAACCAAACTTGGCCACAATCATCATTGGGGTATTTAGTTTAAAATGGCCGCCATGGCTAAACATAGAACATAGGGGTTAAATGCAGTTTTTGGCTTATAACTCAAAAACCAAAGCCTTTAGAGCAACTCTGAATAGGTAAAATTGTTTATCAGGTCAAGATCTATCTGCCCTGAAATTTTCAGATGAATCAGACAACCTGTTGTTGGGTTGCTTCCCCTAAATTGGTAATTTTAAGGAAATTTTACTGTTTTTGGTTATTATCTTGAATATAAAGTTAAAGATAGAGATAATCTGTAAACAGCAATAATGTTCAGCAGAGTAAGATTTACAAAAAAGTCAACATGACCGAAATGGTCAGTTGATCACTTTAGGAGTTATTGCCCTTTATAGTCAATTTCTAACCATTTTTCGTAAATTTTAGTATTCTTTTACAGTATTCTTCTCGTCTGAAACTACTGGGCTAAATTTAATCAAACTTGGCCACAATCATTATTTTGGTATTTAGTTTAAAAATTGTGTCCGGTGACCTGCCAAACCAACCAAGATGGCCGCCATGGCTAAAATAGAACATAGGGGTAAAATGCAGTTTTTGGCTTATAACTCAAAAACCAAAGCATTTAGAGCAAATCTGACATGTAAAAATTGTTTATCAGGTCAAAATCTATCTGCCCTGAAATTTTCAGATGAATCGGACAACCTGTTGTTGGGTTGCTGACCCTAAAATGGTAATTTTAAGGAAATTTTACTGTTTTTGGTTATTATTTTGAATATTATTATAGATAAAGATAAACTGTAAACAGCAATAATGTTCCGCAGAGTAAGATTTACAAATAAGTCAACATGACCGAAATGGTCAGTTGATCCCTTTAGGAGTTATTGCCCTTTATAGTCAATTTTTAACCATTTTTTCGTAAATCTTGGTAATCTTTTACAAAACTCTTCTCCTCTGAAACTACTGCGCCAAATTAATCCAAACTTGGCCACCATCATCATTGGGGTATCTAGTTTTAAAAATGTGTGGCGTGACCTTGCCAACTAACCAAGATGGCCGCCATGGCTAAAAATAGAACATAGGGATAAAATGTAGATTTTGGCTGATAACTCTAAAACCAAAGCATTTAGAGCAAATCTGACATGGGTTAAAATAATCTATTAGATCAAGATCTATCTGCCCTGAAATTTTCTGACAAATCGGACAACCTGTTGCTGGTCCTGAATTAGTAATTTTAAGAAAATTTTGCAGTTTTTGGTTATTATCTTGAATATTATTATAGATAGAGATAAACTGTAAACAGCATTAGTGTTCAGCAAAAAAAGATCTACAAATAAGTCAAGATGACCAAAATGTCAGTTAACCCATTAAGGAGTTATTGCCCTTTATAGTCATTTTTTAACCATTTTTCTAAAATTTTAGTATTCTTTTAAAAAATCTTCTCCTCTGAAACTATTGTGCCAAATTTAACCAAACTCGGCCACAATCATCATTTGAGTATCTAGTTTTAAAAATGTGAACCTGCCAACCGACCAAGATGGCCGCCATGGCTGAAAATAGAACACAGGAGTAAAAATGTAGACTTTGGCTGATAACTCTAAAACCAAAGCATTTATAGCAAATCTGACATAGGGAAAGATAATCTATTAGGCAGACAAAACAGACAATCTGTTGTAGTGTTGCTGCCCTATAAGTAGTAATTTGAAGGAAATTTTGCAGTTTTTGGTTATTATCTTGAATATTATAATAGATAGAGATAAACTGTAAACAGCAATAATGAGCAGCAAAGAAAGATCTACAAATAATTCAACATGACCAAAATTGTCAGTTTACCCCTTAAGGAGTTATTGCCCTTTATAGTAATTTTTTGGAAAGTTTGCTATAGGTTGCTTTCGGTGAGACAGACTATCGCAATGTTCTGCTCCAAGATAATGTAGTACTAGTGTTCGAATTCTGATTCTTAACTCTTTTGAGTTGCTACTCTTTTGAAAAGATTACAGATAAAAAAGGAATGAATGTTCACCGACAATTCAGATGAATTCAACTTTATTTTGAACATAAGTATCACAAACACTACTCTGCGGATCGGCCATTGGCTGAAGAGAAAATCAAAAAAAAAATCTACTCGAGACCGCGGTTCATTCATGAATATTTCATGAATGAACATTTCCCGCACTATTGTTTTACTATGTACGATATTTACAACTGTTTATTATTGAATAAGTAAAAGCCCGAGTGTATCTAAAGAGTCCGGTATGGGAGAACATGTTGATATTTGACAAATGCAAGTTATCGGATAATTGACAAGTGATAATGGTTTGATTAATTTTAACAATACACTGGTGATAGAATATAAAATAATCGATAATTATACATGGCTTCTGTCTCGCACCAAGAACGAGTAAAGGTAAATACCGGCTTTAATAGAAAAGTGCACTTTGTTTGTTTAACTGACATCGATCTGAAAGTTTTGATGCCAAAAATCATTTGAAAACATGTAATTCCGTTATTTAAATACAAGCTGTTTCACATTCCAATGTGGATATAAGGACCTTCACTCGTTCAGCATTCTTAAGTGGAGCAAACCGATAACAGAAAAACATTGTCTCAATGAGAATAAGTATCATTATAGCATCCGTATAATTTAAAACCAACCGAGTCATCATCTATTTCTTAGAATATTATAGTTCAGTGTATCAAGACCGAAATCAAGCTAAAGACAAGTGCTGTAGAAATTATTAAAATGATTTAATAACATTTGTCCATGTACTAGCAAAATGACTTTCTTAGTGCTTAACAATGCAGAAGTTTTTATCCTCACACTTTATTCCTGGGGTAGTATGATTCTTTAAGATTGACCTATAATTAACAATGTGTCGTCCTAACACAGAGACAATGATTAAAAGTATATCAACTGTTTACAAAATTTAGAATTTTTTGAAATTCTTAGGCTTTTCTACCTCGGGCATAAATTACCTTAGCTGTATTTGGCAAAACTTTTAGGAGTTTTGGTCCTCAATGCTCTTCAACTTCGTACTTTATTTGGCCTTTTTGACTTTTGTGGATTCGAACGTTACTGATGAGTCTTTTGTGGACAAAGCGCGCTTCTGGCGTATGTACTAAATTTGGTCCTGGTATCTATGATGAGTTTATTTGTAGCTTTTTTCGGTTATACATTTATCAGGTGAACATAAAAACGGTCTTTTGATTTAGAAGTATAGATATATAAAACAAGAATGTGTCCATAGTACACGCATGCCCCATCTGCACTATCCTTTGCTATGTTCAGTGGATTATGAAAATGGAGTAAAAACTCTAATTTGGCATTAAAATTAGAAAGATTATATCACAGGGAACATCTATAATACTAAAATACCGAAGTCCAATTTGTCAGCCGTCATGGGATAAAAAGGACAAATCAAAGAATTCAATTTCATATATATCCAATATAGGACAATGGTGTTGATTAAAAATTTCACCACTCCAGACCTTTTTGTTTTCCACACAATTAATATTGCCAATAATTAACAAGTTCCGGGTCGGATCCGATACCGATACCAATAGTTTATTCACCTATTACCATTACCTTATCTGTACGTTTCTCATCTGACAGGAACCACCAAACGGTGTATTTCGGATTTTGCTCTATACACGGGTCATAATCACAGGGTTGACACTACTAAATTCAAATATTGTCAAAGTGTTCCCTATTGTAGTATTTAAAGCAGTAAGACTTTCTAAGATGACAATACGAATACAAAAATCTGGACTTAAGATAAGGCGTATAGGTACAGTTTTCAACTTGTTAGCGGGCATGACATAATACAGAATTAATAAATATAGGTCAATGCTGTTGATTACCCCATGCGTTCCAGGACCTTTTGTTTTCCAAATAATTAATATGACCAATTATTGATAAGTTCCAGGTCGACCGGCTCAAACAGAAAGATTTTGAAAGCAGAGAAAACTGTGCATATTATAATCGGCATGACTTTATCAGATGACAATCCCAATACTAAAATAAGGCTTATATACTTTAATTCAGTCATGGAACCGCGATATCACGGGTGTGTTCTAGTATGTACTAAGTTTCAAATTGATTGGACTTCAACTTTATCAAAAACTACCTCGACCAAAAACTTTAACCTGAACGGGACAGACAGACGAACGGACGGACACACAGACCAGAAAACATAATGCCCATAAATGGGGCATAAAAAGTGATTTTTGAAAAGTGCTGGCGAGACAATTGTTCAGTTTGAAATAATCCAAACTGTGATTAAATACATATTTGAAATAATACACGTCTGTAACCTATTTGAAATAATACACATATACAGTTGCAAACTTTCCAGAGGTGCTGTCCAGCACTTTGATTAACAATTTTCATAAATTTTTGCAAATTTTTAGAATATATTTTCCACTGTAATTACTGGGCCAAGTTCATTATAGATAGAGATAATTGTAGCAAGAAGAATGTCCAGTAAAGTAAGATTTACAAACACATCATGATCACCAAAAC
This sequence comes from Mytilus edulis, assembly GCF_963676685.1. Classification (NCBI taxonomy): domain Eukaryota; kingdom Metazoa; phylum Mollusca; class Bivalvia; order Mytilida; family Mytilidae; genus Mytilus; species Mytilus edulis. The sequence continues at coordinate 66,964,779 of NC_092354.1, read as the reverse complement.
ACAATTTTGTCATGAATTTATCTGTGTCCATTGTTTAATATGCACATAGCCAAGGTGCGCGACACAGTCTCTTGAGAGCCTCTAGTTAACAATTACACCTCACTATTGTTGTATAATAGCATAACAGGGGTTTATAAAAGGATATATATTATCGATCCACAACACAAAACTATTTCAGAAAAAAAACCCAGCACAAATAGCATAGGGTCGGTGCTATTAAATCTGTTCTTCATCTTCATGTCACAACGAGGGAGCCAACATATTTAACATCGCTACAAGTTTAAGACTTCAGCTAGCATTTGTCTGCAATGAGTATGTCTGCATTTCAATCGAAAATAAAAATAAACTTTAGAAGATATGACATGAATGTTTATGAGACAAATTTCCGTTTGAAACCATGCAGATTACGTGTTTTTTTTCATGCAGTCTTTTATGGTTGAAATTATTATGATATACTGTTATACCACTGTCCCAGGTTAGGGGAAGGGTTGGGATGATCCCGCCACATTCTGCATGTATGTGACTGTCCAAAGTCAGAAGCCTGTAATTCAGTGGTTGTCTTTTGTTTATGTGTTACATATTTGATTTTCGTTCAATTTTTGCACATGAATTAGACCGTTAGTTTTCTCGTTTGAATTGTTTTACATTGTCATTGCGGGGACTTTTATAGCTGACTCTGCGGTATGGGCTTTGCTCATTGTTGAAGGCCGTACGGTGACCCATAGTTGTTCATTTCTATGTTATTTTGGTCTCTTGTTGAGAGTTGTATAATTGACAATTATACCACATCTTCTTTTTTTATATCTAAATCAGTTTAGAACTCGTCGAAATGTGTGTTCTTCCGGTTATTTGATATCAACATGTAAACGGGTGGATATGAAATTAAACAGATAACAGGTTTCACACAAAAAAGTGACAGTACAGCACTTCAAACACTAACGTACTCGAAAGTAATACAAAAAACAAATAAATTATAACACATATGTTGGTCATAGGAGCAAAATGTAGATGATTAAATCTTTGCCTTTTGAATATCTTACTATAAACCGAATAAGTACTATATATTTTATTCAGTTTTAAATTGGGTTTTTTCAAGGATGGTACTTGTAGTAATTACACATAGATTGGAACAAATATAACTAGTTCTGATACTGGTTCTGCAATAGCATGTACTATTTATAAAGTTTAGTGTTTGCAAATCGCAAATTTTCTGTTCTTCCCTCGCCGGGATTCAAACCCATGCTACTGAAACATCAAATCGCCTGCACTGTAGCCGTCCCGTTAGACCACACGACCACCTGGGATTCACAATAATAAAGCTTTTGGTAGCCGTGTGTTGCCTTTCCTCGTCAGTTTTAATCTGGCGGCGTACTACAGTACATAATATATAAGGCATGGAGATGTTATTGTTACAGATCAGTTCAATAATCTATAGTAAAGGATCCTACAAATTAATGCAAGATACAGTCACAGAAAATAATTATAGTAATAAGTACGTCTGATTCAGTGACAACTCGACAGCAAATTTATTCATCGGATCACCAGCAATGATGGTGATACATGGCTGTGTACATTATGTATATACAACTCGTCTAAACATCAACCCAAGAATGTTAGATCTGTAAATCTGTAAATTTGCTTTCGTAATTTTTTTGTTCTTCCCTCGCCGGGATTCGAACCCATGCTACTGAGATATCGTGACACCAAATCTCCTGCACTGTAGCCGTCCCGCTAGACCACACGACCACCTTGGCTTCACAATAATAAAGCTTTCGGTGGCCGTGTGTTACCTTTCCTCGTCAGTTTTAATCTAGCGGCGTACTTTAGAAAGAAGTCCTAATTCGATGTCATAAAAGACAACAAAAGAAACGAAGTAAAATAACTATGATGCATAAATTAACAAAAGTCTACTAGCAATTAGTAACATGCTAGCTTCAGACCTCAACCCAATTTAACTGATTGCAAGATTTTGATTTATCATATGAAAATCAAGCAAAATCCCTCTTGTAAGGGGTTTTGTATAATGCTATCATAACATATATGCCAAGACCATACATGTAACCCGTGTCATCTTAATATACCAAATAGGCACTTGTTTTCGACAACGAATTTAATACATTATGCATAAATTGATTCACAGTTGAATATTAAATAACAATTAATTAAACAAAACGATGAAACGATGTTTGATGTACTCTGCATGTTCTCCATTCCAAATAAGATGCGATAGAAACCAAAGAGATATTCGAAATAGTTCAATAAAGAAAATCAACTGCCATTTCAAATTACGAAATACAATTAGAAAGAAGAACAACAACAGTAAGAATTGATTCACACTGTATTACGTTGCGCTTTAATGACACGTGTTTTAACAAATGGTCAACGTTTTAATGGTTATCATTGGTCAAGTGAGCTAGTCACAGTTCTGAATAAGACGTAAGAAATGGTTTTAACTTTGTAGTTTTGGTAGTTACTTTATTACATAATAAAAAAACACTATGAATAATCATGCATCTGCATTGTACTAATGATAGAGGAACATGTTAAGAGTATTTGATGCATTTGACGATTGAATGATATTGTACCACCGAGTTAGCAGGAATATGTTTAAAATCTATGTGTGTAAGTATTTTTTCTAACCTACCTTAAAAGAAAGACGAAAGATAGTAGTGGGACAGTCAAACTCAATAATACAAAAAGACAAACAATATAACAAAAATCACAAAATAGAAAACTAAAAACTTAGCGATACACCACGAATGTGTTTTACCTACTGTTAACATGGTTCCCGGCCTGAATTTAAGATTACAAAGTAGTTGTCTAAACGGCGAACTTACGAGGTGTGATATTCCATGATCGTGAAATCTTTATATAAAAAAGAAGACATGGTATGATTGCCAATAATACAACTCTCCACAAGAGACCAAAATGACACAGTTATTAACAACTATAGGTTCGGCCATCAACATCGACCAAATCCAATACCGCATAGTCAGCTATAAAAAGCCTCGAAATAAAAATGTGAATCAATTCAAAAAATAAAACTAACGGCCTAATTAATGTTTAAAAAATGAACGGATTCACTTGGCGGATAATGCAAAAATATGAAAAGTTGCTTACTGTCTATCGAAAAATACTACTAAGCTCCCTCCGTAGATATGTGTTACCTGATTGTATGTACCTCTGATCTACGCTAATTATGTTTACCTAGATAGATAGATAGAAAGATAGATACTTTATTGTCTAAAGATTAAATAGAAGTTAACAAAGAAACATGAAATACAAATACAGAAGCTGATGTAAACAAATGCAGAACGTTACTAATAACCTGTATAATAAAATGTTAACCTAAATAGAAAGATGCTTATGCATTTACATTTACATTGCGGAACTTACTTTTATTACTAAACATTTGAAAAAAACAACAAATCAATCAATGAAATTTGTGATGCACATGGACAGCACACATTACCACAGAACGAATACAACATTGTTTGTAACGTTTATTTTTGATGATGTTGATAGGATAACGTCACCAATTGTCATGGCCTCATTTCGCAATTGATGATATGAAAACGTATACACAAGCCAAGACGATATACCGCAGATTTTATATGTATGATTTAACTTCGTTTTATATCAGTATCATAAGAATGGAGATAACAATATTGTATTTTCAACTCCGATGGCATCAGTTAGTGATTTGATGGTTACACTATCCGTTTACTGTCTCGACTAATGCGTAGCCACTTATCTAAACTTAATTTGCGACCATTAAATCACAAATTGATGTCGTCGGAGCTTTTAGAAATACAAAACATTTATCTCCTAAATGGAAAAAAAATATCAAGCATACAATTCTTATCAATAAAATGCGTATGTTATTCATAAAAAATGATGACGAAATATTTCAATAGATATAGGAAGATGTGGTGTGAGTTCCCATGAGACAGCTCTCCATCCTAATAACAATTTAAAAAAGTAAACCATTATAGGTTAATGTACGGCCTTCAACACGGAGCCTTGGCTCACTTCGAACAACAAACTATAACGCACCCCAAAATTACTAGTGTAAAACCATTCAAACGGGAAAACCAACGGGCTTATCTATATAAAAAAAACGAGAAACGAGAAACACGTATAAATTACATAAACAAACGACAACTACTGTACATCAGATTCCTGACTTAGGACAGGTGCAAACATTTGCAGCGGGATTAAACGTTTTAATGGTACCACACCTTCTCCCTTTTTCTGAAACAATAGCATAACATCACAACATAGAAAAACACACGATAAAATATCAATTGGCAGGCTTAACTCAATAAAAAAAAAAACGTAAATTAATACAATATGAACGAATAAATTTGAATATCTGAATGCAAATGCACAGTTAATAACATATTATAGAATATTAGGGAAAAACGTTCAAGGCCAAAAAGCAAACAAACAAGTCCATACAAAACCATGGCAAGACACCATTGCGAAATATTTAACCCTTCGAAAATTATAACTTTTGGAAAAAAAAAACCGGTTTTAATAATACAGGTAAATCTTGAAGTTTATACAAATGTAGTAAGTGAAAATTAGAAGATATTCCAAATGATCAAAGCTGGTATATAGACAAGTTCCATATAAATATAAAATAACTAAAAAGCATTATAAACAGTATCATCAGGTTGAATTAACATGAAACGATTTGAGAGTACTCACAGTAACTGAAAGCTAGTTAAAAGCCGAAAACAATTAATAATAACAAATCATGCATCAGAGACTAAAATCAACTAAAACACATCAGTATTTTAACGTCATGAACAGTCAGAGAAGACATGACTTGTGCAAATGCACAAATAATGTATCGATAGGTAGTAGGATAGTGAGGAGCGACTTCTATAGAGATAAAAAATGATGTATCTTTGTCTCTATATATCCCGCCTCAAAAGAAGATACAATTAAGCTATATTTTAATTTGCTAATGACAAAATCGATATTAGTGCCAATGAAAACTATCTAATTATTATATTGGTACGATAACCCTCACTTATATGTTTGTTTAAAAGTTCGATAAGTTTACACGGATCACATAATGATTTCCAGGCTTTAAGTACAATATTACCATACAATTTAGGATGTGAAATACTATTTTTAATAAGTTTTCTACATTGTCAAGTATGAGTTTGAAAAAAAACCCCACCAATAACAGCTAAACATGAAATCAATGTGTGTAAAATAATGTCAAACTTAAGCTTTCTAGAATTAAAACGATATTTCCTGCAAACTTAGTTAAAGATCAAAACGATGAAAGGCTCGTAATAACTAATTTATAATCTCGTTTTTTTATTACTTTATTATAAAGCAGTTATCAAAGTAACGGAATATTTAACACTCTATAAATTGAAATGTATATGCAACTTCGATCCCATTATAGCATCGTCAAAGTATTACAATCACGAAAGGAGGATTCAAACAGATTTGATTCTCTATTTCATACGTTTGACGAATGACAAAAAATAACTAATAAGAGATTATATAACATTTTTTGAAGTTGCCTTATACAAAGCTATATATGATTAAACTCGTTATATTATGCGGTTGATCAGATGAAATGTCGGTACTAGAAGATTAGTCTCAGACTGAAGTCTTATCATAAAAGAATTAAGGTCAACAGGAACTTAATGTCAACTCAACTTGGCATTATTGTAGACTAGTATACACATAATTAGTTTTTAATCTGTCGGCATTACAGTAACGTGTTTACTGAAATAACATTAACGGTACAAATTTTCCTGCATGTCGAAGGAATGACTTGAAAGTTTTTCAAATACAATATATAAAAAGTGTTAATGTATTTCATTTTAAACAATATAATGTCATATGCTTAAGCCAACCCTACAATTTCAAGATTATTCAAAGGAATCCATACATTTTATTTATAGTGATAGATTTGTATTCATTTATTTGATGGCAACAATGATCGAACTTTAATTCTAAAGAGAGTGTTATATAATATTATTCATTTCGACAAACTACATCAAAGAAGATACTGGAAGATGCACGCCGTTTGCTAAACTAGAGACGTTTCATTATATTTTTTGCTTTTGCTGTTTCTAGCCTCCATGTTAATTCTTTTAATACATATATTCAAGATCGCATACTCATATAATCACATTAAACCTGGTAACCCGTATGTCAAATCAGGTTTGGGTTGATGTTTTGACAAGGTTTTGTGTGTAATCAATTTTGATGCCAATGGCAATTATTAACACCATTTTCAAATGTATATATTGACAGGAATATGAGGTTTGGTTGTGAATAAAATATCTCTACCAGAATTCCAATTCCGGAGAAGTTAACAATGGTACGTCCTTAATACGCCTTCACTAACAATACTGTATGGTCAGCTAAAAAAAGTCGAAAAAAATGGAAAAACTAAAAAGGGAAGCCAACGGCTATATATATCAATCGTAGTTTAATCGTTCGAACTTCAAAATGATTTTAAAATGTTTCACTTCGGCAATCATATCTTAATTGTTTATTTTAACGTTAATGACCATTTACAATCGTCCAGGTGTATGTCTTTGAAAGTATATACAACTGGAAGGTAGATAACATTTCTTAACAGTTAAATAGGAAAACGTATTTATACCTCATAACTGGGTTTCTATCAAAATAACAAAAAAACAATACAAGTTGTAGGCCCGTAGCAGTAATATTGTGCTGTATGAAATAACATTATGATTGCTACATTGTTCTTAGTAGTCTTTTCTGTGACTATAAACTGAATAATCTGAAAGTCGAAAATTTCTGAGTGCAATTATTTCATTTCGATAAGTTTGTAATTCACTGTTGCTAAAAACTCTAACATTTTGAATTTTAACTTTTAAGTTTGAAAAGCACTTTAGAAAAATCAGCACAAATTACATATGGTTACAAAAAAATACACAAAAATATATTATTTGTCTCATTATTATAATCACAAATTTGATTTGTTCAATTGTTATCGTTATATATCTGTCCGTCAAAACAAGCTGCAATTATAAAAGATCCAAAGAAAGTTTCCTATTCGATCTTAGAAAATTATTCAAACTTGTTAATCATGTTATGGTGCTGCCTTTTAAATCGTTTGAAGTATAATCATACCAGATTTTACACTTAGAGCATTCAGTACATTCGTCCAAATTGAAAAATAAAGACTTGGTAATTAAATAAGATGAAAGTCCAAAGACATGAAAGATTTATATACATTATTCAAAATTGGGTGAAAATAAACATATTCAGGTTGCACTCAAGTAAATATAGACTATGTACTATCCAATTTGACCTCATTTTATCATATGATATCAACTGTGCCACTTATATCGTGAGCCTAAATCCATCAATTGGAAATACAAATTAAAAATTTTGATGGATTCAGTTGAGGATTATGCCTGCCAGGCAATGGGCTAAGCGCGAGAAGGAAGACGTAGACACTCTTTCCGAATGGATTAAGGCAGTGCGGTCGTTGATACAAATCAGAATTAAGAAACTGAATGGGTCTATCAATGCCCATGCTAAGTCAATCTTTAAAGACCCAAATGTTGCAAAACACCTATTCTACCTCCATGACAAATACGTTGTTGTCCCCGCAGATAAGGCCCCACACAACATCGTTTTTGTATGTAAAACTCATTAACTGCTTGATAAACGAATTAGGTATTGACAATTCACTTAGAAACTCAACATATATCCTCACGACACTTACCAAAGAGGAAATCCTGGATAATCATAGGTCTGTTCTGTGTTCCTTTGGAATTTCAACCAAAGATGAAGAACTGGATCTGCCATCACTGTACTGGATACCAAAACTACATAAGTGTCCTTACAAACAAAGGTATATTGCTGGGTCTTCCAAGTGCTCCAGGAAACCTCTTTCTAAATTATTAACATCTATTTTATCAGCAATCAAAGACGGGCTTCAAAGTTATTGTGAAACTGCCTATTCTAGAGGGGGCGTGAATCAGATGTGGATACTTAAAAATTCCAAAGATCTTTTAGAGTACATACAATTTAACTCTCTTTCATCTTGTAACAGTAATAAAACATTTGATTTTTCTACTCTGTACACTAGTATTCCACATTCCAAACTAAAAGACAAATTGAAAGAGTTGGTATTGTTTTGCTTCGTAAAAAAGAATGGCCAACGTAGATACAAGTATCTTGTCTTAGGGAGGGATAAATCCTACTTTGTAAAGAATCACTCTGATTCGAACAAAAATTCTCTGAAACTGACATTATCAAGATGCTTGATTTCTTGATTGACAACATATTTGTTACGTTCGGAGGACGTGTTTTTCAACAGACTGTCGGCATTCCAATGGGAACAAAATGTGCTCCTCTACTTGCCGACTTGTTTCTTTATTATTATGAGGCTGATTTCATGCAGGAACTTCTTAGGAAGAAAGATAAGAAGTTAGCAATATCCTTTAACTCTACTTTTCGCTATATAGATGATGTTCTTTCACTAAATAATTCAAAATTTGGTGACTATGTGGAACGGATCTATCCAATCGAGCTAGAGATAAAGGATGTTACAGATACAGTTAAGTCGGCCTCATATCTTGACTTACATCTAGAAATTGACAATGAGGGTCGGTTGAAAACAAAACTTTACGACAAAAGAGGTGATTTCAGCTTTGCAATTGTGAACTTTCCATTTCTAAGTAGCAACATTCCAGCAGCACCTGCATACGGGGTATATATCTCCCAATTGATACGATATTCCCGTGCTTGCATTTACTATCATGATTTTCTTGATAGAGGGTTGCTGCTCACAAGGAAGCTATTAAACCAAGAGTTCCAAAATGGTGAAGTTGAAATCATCCCTTCGTAAATTTTACGGACGCCATCACGAGTTTGTTGACCGTTATTGAATAACCGTTTCAAAAATGATATCGGATATGTTCCTTACGTCGTGACTACAATCCCCTTCCCTTTCATGAATGTGACCTACCGAATTAGACTATTTACCAGATTTGTTAACGTTGTCACATAAGCAACACGACGGGTGCCGCATGTGGAGCAGGATCTGCTTACCCTTCCGGCGCACCTGAGATCACCCCTAGTTTTTTGGTGGGGTTCGTGTTCTTTATTCTTTAGTTTTCTATGTTGTGTCGTGTGTGCTGTTGTTTGTTTGTCTTTTTCATTTTTAGCCATGGCGTTGTCAGTTTGTTTTAGATTTATGAGTTTGACTGTCCATTTGGTATCTTTCGTCCCTCTTTTATACTATGCAGATGTGTAATATAAAACCCAATACATCCCAGAAGAGACAATTCACATACAATTATAGTCCTACAAAGTTTAGAACATATTGCTGTAAGGCACATGCATATTTTTAACATTTATATGCATCAAAGAGTTTAATTTTATACTAAAGATATGTACTTCTCGATCCTTATCTTTGGGTCTTTCTCAGAATTTAATTTAACGATATTCCTTTTAAAGTTATACTGGCGAAATTTACAAGTTGTGTCTTAATGAGATGAAGCATAGAGACCACATCTTGGAACTAGTAGGTTAACACAAAAAATATCAATTATTATCAACTATCTCTTCAAGAAAGCATGGTGTTTGAACCAGCTGTATTTACAAAGTGCAACCTGTAATAGGCCATCCATTGTAATATAAAATAACACGAAACAACCCCTAACAAGAGAGTAAATGACTCAGAGGAATAGCACATACAGGTCACAGAACGGCAAACAAGGAGCAATATGAATACCAAAAAGCAAAGCATATGTATATACCCTCTTCTGTATTTTAAAAGTTATGGTATATTTATTCTTGACATATCTTCTCTTATGTATGACACATAATACACAGGATAAAATTTAGGCAAGTTTGTGTACTATTTTATTAAATGACGCACCACACATAGTCTTGGCCTTTGTCGCTGTCAATGTTTAACTTTTCAATTTTACTTTCGTTGAATGAATGAATGAATGAATGAATAAATGAATGAATGCACACTTTATCCGTACTTAAACAATTGACACAGAGAACTCACATATACATATTAACACTATACAAATTTATATAGCATGTGTGAAGTACATTTACATGTTAAGAAGTTATAAGGGTTTCGGAATATGTCTATATACCAACATTTCGATATTAGACCTTACTAGCTATTAGAAGTGTGATGTACCAAATTGGTAACTCCATTTGATTCTTATCCAGGCTTATGGAGGTAGAACGTCATTGTGAGAAAAACGCCGTTAACTATATATGACTGGCCATTCCCAGGCTTAGGAGGGTACATTGTCTAAAATTTGATTTTGTATATTTTCCTAGAATATTCCGAAACAAAACTCTCTGTCATGGTATTATGACATATTTGTTGCAATAGCAATGAAACGAGTCATTTCGAATACCGGTATGAAAATGAGACTGTTCTATGACGACTTTAATTTATAGAAGGCACTAATTTATAAAACACAAAATTATTGTATTTATTGGCTCTTAGTGATCAGTAGCGTATTTGAATAAAATTTAAAAGAGGTAAATTTACTACAATAAGAAAACAATTCTTAGCTTTATTTTAGATCATGAAATTTAAACTTGTTGAAATGAAGTTAGTTTAAAATTTGTCAGTATTTCAGTGCATTCAGTATTTTTGTGATTTTACTTTTTTTTTTCAAAGTAAGCTTTAAGAATTCCGTTTTTTAATTTAGATTTATTATGCATGTCTCTAAACATAGTACAATGTATGTGACGCGTAACAGTTTATAATTAGGTGTTCTCATGAAATTCTAATGAAATTGTTCAAATTATTATGGCATATTGTTATTCTAAATTATTTCCCAAAATTGATCGCCCTGAAGATCATAAAAAACATTTTATTAAAATTAAGTATGTCAATAAAGGCTTTGATTTTGTAAATATTGCCGGTATATTTAACGACCATTCTGTTAAAGAACAAATTCCTGGATATTTTGACAATACTAAGCTACCTCTCATTTGTTATATTTACAAGAAATCTACCCGGAAATTTGTGTTTAATTATAGTCAATTGTGTAAAGATGTTAATATCAGTGAAAATACACCTACTTCATGTAATTGCAGTAATTCCGAATATATTTATGGACCCATTTCCCATGTTATAACTAGAGATCTTAACATCGTTCAAGACCGAGAGTTAAAATCATTCCTCAGTAAAGGACCTAAATATCGTCCCCCGTCAATTATTAATTGGAATGAGTGTCGTAATATCATCCACGACTCACTCCATACTTACTGTATGAAATGGATAAAACGGGAAAAAGCTGACAAAAAATCTTTGGACTCTTTTTTTAATTCAGTAATGAAGATAGTTGATATACGTATTCAACATTTTAAAGAACATTTTACTATAAACAATAACCACAATAAAGTTATTTCTCGTATCAAACATAAACTAAAAGAACTAGCTAAGGAATTTGTTTTTGTCCCGGCAGATAAAGCTGCTAATAATATTATTATTGTTTGACGTAAATTTTACATTGAGGTTCTGAAAAAGGAAATCACCAATTCACCAACATTCCAACTGACTCCATTTTCAGAAAACGAAATCTGTAACAAACATAAACTTTTAGTCACCGCTTTACAAGCAGAGCCAAATACAATGAAAGTCCCAACTATGTATTGGCTTCGAAGCTACACAAAACCCCTTACACATATAGATTTATTTCGTCTTCAAGCCATTGTTCAACTACTAAATTGTCTATTCTTCTTACCAGCACACTTGGTACAATTAAAAACCTGATAATAAATTGTTCAAATAAGGCCTTCGAAAATAGTGGAATAAATTACTTTTGGAGTGTCAAGAATTCGTTGGAAGTACTTGATAAATTGCATGCTTATATTGGTGATTTTAAATCTGTTCAAAGTTTTGATTTTTCTACCCTGTATACCACATTGCCTCACATTCTCATTAAGAAAAAATTCACATACCTAATTAAATGGGCATTCAAAAAATCAGAATGTGAATATATATCTTCAAACTCTTTTAGGTCATTTTTTAGTAGCAATAAACAAAAAAACTATGTTAATTGGACATGCTTTGATACTATATATGCCCTTGAATTTTTACTAGATAACATTTTTGTTCGCTTTGGGGATTCCGTATATCGTCAGATTATCGGAATTCCAATGGGGACTAACTGTGCACCACTTATTGCGGACCTGTTTTTGTATTGTTATGAGTTACAATTTATGACAAAAATAAGCAAAGACCCATCGAAACAACATCTGATAAACAAATTTAATAATACTTTTAGATATTTGGATGATATTTTGGCTCTCAATAATGACGACTTCAGTATGTATATTAATGAAATTTATCCTGTGGAACTTACTTTAAATAAAGCTAATACTAACAATGACCACTGCCCTTTTCTCGATCTTGATATCTTTATCACTAATGGAAAGCTGAATACTAAAATTTATGATAAAAGGGATGATTTTTCATTTCCTATCGTTAATTATCCGTTTTTAGATGGTGACGTTCCCTTGTCACCATCTTACGGCGTTTATATATCTCAACTTGTACGATTCGCTCGTGTATGTAACAATGTTTAAGATTTTAACGAGAGAAATTTATGTATTACTGAAAAATTATTACACCAGGGTTTTCGATATCACAAACTAGTCAAAACATTTACTAAATTGTATCATCGGTATAAAGACATCATTCGTAAATATAGCTCAACATGCAGACTTCTAATACGTTCAGGTATTTCACATCCAATTTTTTATGGTAATATTCTTTATAAAGCACAAAGGTAACAGTATTCACCTCAGAAACTTACAAAACCTTTGAATAAATTTATTAAGAAGGGATATAATTACGATACTGTTGCCAAGTCATTAAAGATTGCATATTTTGGCGTTAATATTGAGTCACTGATAAGGTCTTTGCATCGGAACTAAACACATTTATTCTAAAAACAGTTGTTGGCATGACACGGGTTATGTTCTTCTCATATATGTTATGATGGTATGATACTAAACCCCTAACGGGAAGGATTGTGCCTGATGTTCATATGATGAAATCATAATCTTTCAGTCAGTTTAATTGAAGTCTGGAGCTGGCATGTCAGTTAACTGCTAGTAGTCTGTTGTTATTTATGTATTATTGTCATTTTGTTTATTTTCTTTGGTTACATCTTCTGACATCAGACTCGGATTTCTCTTAAACTGAATTTTAATGTGCGTATTGTTATGCGTTTACTTTACTACATTGGTTAGAGGTATAGGGGGAGGGTTGAGATCTCACAAACATGTTTAACCCCGCCGCATTTTTGCGCCTGTCCCAAGTCAGGAGCCTCTGGCCATTGTTAGTCTTGTATTATTTTAATTTTAGTTTCTTGTGTACAATTTGGAAATTAGTATGGCGTTCATTATCACTGGACTAGTATATATTTGTTAAGGGGCTAGCTGAAGGACGCCTCCGGGTGCGGGAATTTCTCGCTACATTGAAGACCTGTTGGTGACCCTCTGCTGTTGTTTTTTATTTGGTCGGGTTGTTGTCTCTTTGACACATTCCCCATTTCCATTCTCAATTTTATCATATATGTATTTGATACAGTGCATTTATTATGTATACATTTCAGACTTCATTTATGAAAGAAAATCTTTAATTTTGTTTGTTTGTAGCTCTATTTTAGAACACTTAAATCAAACTTGTTGAAATGAAGTTAGTTGCGGTAAAATTTGCCAAAGTAAGCTTTAAAAATTCCTTTTTTAATTTAGATTTATTATGCATGTCTCTGTACAAAGTATGCGACGCGTAACAGTTTATAATTAGGTGTTCTCATATATGCATTTGATACGGTGCATTTATTATAGATATATTTCAGACTTCATTTATGAAAGGAAATCTATAGAGCAGAAATTTGATTTTTTTTTGTATCAGTTTAAAATGTAGATTCAATTTCACTTCAAACGATAAAGTAAAACTTCTTCAAAACTTATATATGATGTATAAGTCGGCGTCCGCAAAAAAGAAGCCAAGAAAAGTGTTTATCTCTTCTTCACAAATACGTATTTTATTGAATCTAGATATTTATCATGTTTATAATTTTTCTAACAATGACGTTCTACCTCCATAAGCCTGCAAATGTCATGGCGGGTCACATATCACCAAAGTATATTATTCTGCATTGTTTTTAAGTACACCGATGCATGGAAGCTAGTTTGTTTTACTTTCAAGTATGTTCTACTTTATCGGGCCCGATAATATTATGTAACAACTTACAGTCTCTCCATATTATTAAAAAAAAAACGGTTCTCAAATGGATGCTTGGGATACTGATATACTTACAGTGAGAGGAGAGTTTTTTTTGTCTTCGTGTTGAATATCTTATTATGATTTTGAGATGAAGAACGTAAAATAAAAGCGCTGTTCCATTGTTTTGTATGTTTGTTTTTCTTTTTTCTTTTCATGTAGTGAATTTGTTTCATTGATGAACAATCCCTATCCTCAGTAGATCTATTATAAAGCTCCTATAATGACAAATTTGGGGGGAAAGAAGAAAAAAAGGAGAAAAAAACACAAAATACCATGCCAGTTTTTAAATAATTAAACATTTCAACTGGCTATCATGAGCATGCTATTTCTATTCTGAATGAGACAATACCTAAATGTTATTTGACTTAAAAAGATTATGACTGATGTATTGCGTTTTAAAGTTGAACGTGTACAATGTAGGTGATGTGGTCTTATTATATGTACATATAATTTTTAAAAATTACCAATTATAGCTGCAACGGTAGTTTGTTTTAATAATTATTTTTTTTTACAGCAACTATATTTCTATGACACATTGTTTATCGGAAAGATAAAAAATAAGATTATTCATGGTTTCGAGGGAGGTTTTTTGGCTTAATCATTCGTTTTCATGGAATTATACAGAAGTCGTAATCGTACTTTTGAGCCAAATGGTATTTGTTATCTCAACTTATTGTGTATACTAAGCCCTTGGGTGCCACCACAATAGTAGCTTAAGGGTAGGCAAGACACACAGTAAACGAAAAATAAAGAACACAACCAAATCAGAAGAATAACAGACAGACAAAATCACATACAAAAGACACACACAGAACATACAAACAATAATTTTCAAAGGACTAAATATATAAAATTACGAATCGGAGTAGGGGCATTAAGGCCTGGTTTTGGCCCAAGTAAACAAAATGTTTGATAACTTTTTCAAATTGTAACATAATCTTTAGAAATGCATAGGGTCAAGAAATATAAATGAAAAACATTAATATTCTTATGTGATGACGTCACAATTACGTCATAATATATACTGTTTTCACAAAAACGATGAAAATTCAGAATTTATGCAGTTTTCTATCTTTATTTCTGTTGTGGAAACATCGTGCGCAGCCAAGAAACAACAAAATAATTTAACTGAAGCTTTATCATTACTATTGACAAAATCTCACCAAATATAAAGTTGTTTCTTGGGTGCGCACATACTTTTCCAATCGAATATATACTTAAAAATTTGATGAAAAACAAAGGAAATCACAAAATTTTACAAAATATGCAAATTAAGGCATGATTTGTTGCCATGGTAACTTGTTTAATGTCCAAAATTATTTTGTTTTTCTGAATACCTTCTACCTGAGATACTTTTCAGTAATTTTAAAATATGTATGATAAATTTTAAATTTGCAGTAATTTTTGGGCCAAATAAGGGCCTTATTGCCCCTACTCCTTTAATTCAATACACAAAACATGGCAAGTCTCACTTTCCACTATTCACTTTTCATTGCTGTTTTCTGTTTTTCAGACTATATGCAAATGACATTAAGTTCTGATATGTATTGAAGCATACAAATCGTAAAAGTGAATAGAGTCCTTGCTATATATATCATTTGTCCAATTAAAATGATCTAATGATGTTTGTTAAAACACATTTTCAATTATATTTACATTTTACCAAAGAACATACCATCAAGTATTACTAGTAATTATATATAAGGTTTTATGAAAAAACAAAACGTTATTCAAAAATGATTAGGAAAACTTATTAATCTTTTGATGTGACAACAAGGAAAATCATATATCGACTACTAATCCGTATATATAATCAAAAACAGAAAAGTTCGTTTTTATAGTTTTTTAATTTAAGGCATACATTGTAGATGTAATATAAAATCAAAAATCGCAGTATCATAAATGGCATTAAAATCTTCCTGATTATACTTAACGTGATTGGCTAGCGTTTGTTGATTAAAACAAAGTAGCGAAGAAAATCTTTAAGCATAAGTTGTTGATGTTTAAGACAGGATAAAGAAATATGAAGTTATCTAGTACCTTCATATTTATTGCAATAACTTATACATCTGGTAAGTATTTACTATGACATGATATTAATAGTATTTCTTTTTTAAAATGTAAGAATATAATATAAAAATGTTTTGTCCTCATATTTTATCAATGAACTATAGAACCAACGACATCAATTAAAGACAGAATACAGTTTACCAAAATGCATCATTGTGTCTTTAATTATTGCTTTGTGCTTTGTCTATATGCCTTTGTATGTTTCTTTTTTCTTTACATATATGACGTGGCCCTGTACTTTTACATTTCGTCATTGTGTTATTGTACTATGATAAATCTGTGCATCTTTCACATTTTTATCTTATATGTTAGTTTGTTTTGTTCGCGCATCGTTGTCAATGTAATGTAATTTGATGCGAATGTCACAAAAGTGAGAAGTTCAGCTAGCTATGAAACAAGTTTAAACCACCATTTTCTACATAAGAAAATGTCTGTACCAAGTAAGGAATATGACAGTTGTTATCACTCAATTTGATGTGACTGTCATACAAGTGAGGGGTTTAGCTAACTATAAAACCAGGTTCAATCCACCATTTTCTACATAAGGAAATGCCTGTACCAAGTAAGGAATATGACAGTTGTTATCATTTAATTTGATGTGTTTGAGCACATATATATTACAAACCTAATACATTATTCTTTTCAACGGTGATGCTGTCTGCAGCGCCTGTCAAATTTCGGGTTCTTATCGGTCTTTTAAATAAATTCACGGTCACATGACTAAATTATGTCTATGGGCTGATAAGAAAATAACGTCAGCCAATCAGAAGACGCGTTACTTCCAAAATTCAATTATTCGAATATTATTAATATTCTATTGCAATTAGGATTCTGAATATTTGTTATATTGGTACGACTGTTGTCAACTTAAGGTGGTACCTAACACTACACTACAGGAAGATAACTCTGTAAAATCAGCAGAACGTTTTAATGACGTTGTGTTCTTAAGGGAATATTAAGCTTCTCAATAATCAAAATGAGTGTTTGTCAAACTGCTATATAACCAGTGTAATTTTTCTGATTAAACGGTTGTTTCAATTGTTTTTCTTTATATTTTTGTCAAAGGGTCAAAGTAAATACTTTGTCAAAATTTTAAGAAAATTAAACGAGCCAAATTAATAGTAATAGTATTTCTATACAGCTACTGCCAAACAAACATTATACCAGCCCTTCATTCTCTCTGACTCTTTATGATGTATTGCACAAAATCCATAGGATGAGTATAGATTGTTTTGTCTTAAAACATGACGTTTTTGTAAACGTTGTACACGTTGTACCAATATGATGATTCAAGGTCTTTTCATTGTTTTCATGTATTTTTTATGTTGTTATGTTCCGCAACTGTTGCGGATTATAGGTAGTGTCAATCACCCGCAGACATCCATAAAATTTCGCCTCACAGTATCGAGTATGTATGTTTTTCAAGGGTAGCCTGTAACTCAGTGGTTGCTGTCCTAATATAGTTTTTTTTAATTTATTGAGTATGATTGAGGTAGTTAGTTTTCTCTGTTGCATTTTTATTCACTTGTGACGTCAGGAACCTTTATCGCTTTAATGTTTATGTTTTAATCCCATAGTTGAAGGCGACCTATAGTTGCTATGGTCTAATTTATTTGGGCTCTTGAGGAGAGATGTTCCATTAACAATCATACTACGTGTTTTCTCTGAACATGCTAAATAAGGACATGTCTCTCGAGTTTCTTTGTTTAACAAACCCAGAAATTGTTTTGTTTTTAAACAGTATACATTAACGATACCTTGGAGCAGGATCTGCTTACCCAACCGGAGCACCTGAGATCACCTCTAGTTTTTTGGAGTAGTTTGTGTTGCCTATTCTTTAGTTTTCTATGTTGTGTCATGTGTACTATTGTTTGTCTGTTTGTCTTTTTCAATTTTAGCCATGACATTGTTAGTTTTTTTTCGAGTTATGTGTTTGACTGTCCCTCTGGATCTTTCGTCCCTCTTTTTTTTGATAACTATTTACATAAAATCCATGTATTGGATTCTGACAACCTTTCGTATATGCTTCTTATTCTTTTAAGACTTCATTTAGAATTGTATACCCCATGTACTATATCGTGACCACAATATTGTCAGAGCTTTACTAAACGTCCATGACGTGTAAAAAAGATACATTATTGAAGTACTTTCAGATGGTGTCTATTAATTGAACACATCCCTTTTTATTGGTACCAATGAAATATAAACGGATATTCTGAATTTGAATCAAGACCCTTTTTCATTTCATTCTAATTATGTCAGGCGGTAAAATAATAATATATAGATTTGTAAATGGTGAAGACACATAACTGTGTTGCTAAGTTTGAATTAGACGGAATGATGAAATGATCAAAGAGGGACGAAAGATACCAAAGGGACAGTCAAACTCATAAATCTAAAACAAACTGACAACGCCATGGCTAAAATTGAAAAGGACAAACAATCAACAGCACACACGACACAACATAGAAAACAAAAGATCAACATGTGTGACTAATAAAAGCCCATCAGTCACACAAATATATGTGTTTGTATTGTTCTGATGTTGTCAACTTATTTTGTTCTGTGAATATTCATGTATTCTATTACCTATTTTAATTGTTTTTCAAACATGAGAACCATGACGGGTACAAAATGTTGAGCAGGATTATTAGTTTCCAGAGCACTTGATATACCCTCTGGTTTTTGGTGGGTTTTGAATTGCTCAGTCTTAAGTTTTTATGTTGTGTTTAATGTACTATTGTTTGTTTGTCTTTTTGTCTTTTTATTTTTCGCCATGAATTTGTCAGTTTATTTTTCGACTTATGAGTTTGAATGTCCCACTAGTATCGTTCACATTTAAAAAAACATCACTATTAAGAAAGTCAACACTTTAATCCATCAAATTGGTAGAAGAAAAGGAAAAAAAAATAATAAGACTCAGTGCGCCTAAATTTGAAACTAAAATTTTGTGTTCTACCAAAATTAATAAAAAAAAATAATATTTTAAGTTTTGTATGCAAAAAAACTGTAGAATTAAATCCCTTCAGTTTTAATTATAAATATAAATGGGGAGATTATCCGTTAAACAGAAATGTCTACAGATAAATTAAAAAATTAACATTTCTCATTTTGACTTGGATGGAGAGTTGTCTCATTGGGACTCATGCCACATTTTCTTACTTCTAGTTACTCATCTTACTATGGATTCATTTATTTTTATGGGTATCAATTTTCGTGGATACCTGAAAGTTTACATATTCGTTGATATTTAATTTCATGGTAATGCCAATCTCTGTATTCAAAGAATATTGAAAATACGTTATTCGTTAAACATTTGAATTCGTGGTTCTCCTGTACCCACGAAACCCACGAAAATTGGTATCTAACGGATAATAATGAATCCACAGTACTTTGAATACATGTATACTGAATGATGTTTATGTGGAAGCTTACTTCTATTAATCTTTAATAAGAAAATGCATAGTTAAACATTTTTAAATTTATGATTCACAGGGCAACAGCTTGACAATTTGTGGATTAAAACATTAAATAGTGGTAATGTCAACTCATACAATGTACCAGATATATATAATTACTATACAAAATTGTCAACATACGATTTTCCCGAAATTACAAACGGATATTTAATATTTGCTATTAAAGCATGTGATAATGTTTTTATGTTACTATCAGAAACATATACATTGACATCATCAAAGTTTCTAGAGATTGTTATTGGTGGGAATTCCAATCTTAATTCGTATGTTTGGTTGACAAAGAGTCCTGGTAATATACTTAGTGCACCCCACTATTCAACTCCGTATCTACTAAGTTGTACTGCATTCCAAATTTTCAATTTATCATGGCCTTCAGACGGTCGGTTCGTACTTCGGAATTATAATGGAATGGTAGTATTTGATTGGACGAGTGGTGAAACATTTGACATTCGTGGTATTGGAGTCCGGTCAGGATGGGGAAATGATGCCACATGGATTATTAATCAGAAAGGTATGAGTGTGAATTAAAGGCTGTTCCACAAACTTACTCTTGCATTTTATTATTACTTTTTTAGGAATGGCTGTAATATTTTTTTCTGAACCACATTTTGACGTTACACGTTTTTCGAATAGACAGAACAAACTATTACAATAATTTCTAAATAAAACATAAATCAATTTCAAATTCCAGTTTAAACCGGAGTAAACTGTGAAAAAACGTTGATGACGTCACGGTCACATGACAAAACTATGTCTATGAGCTTATTAACAAAACAACATCGTTCAATCAGAAGACGTGTTACGTCCAAAATTAGATTATTACCAAACAGACTAAAAAATGTATTTCTAAAACTAAACTAGTTAACATTGACATATAAATACTAATCTTGTACTTGGATCGAAATTGAACATTTAGATACATGAGAATTAATCAAATTTGCAGCGGCAAACGTTTTTATACTTGATGTTTAGTTGTCTAATATCAAGTTGCTCATATTTCACTCATGTTCAGAACTATGCAAAAGGTTCTACGATAACGATATAAATAATAAAATGTTTCATTTCAATATTATACAGAATAATTTCATAAACAGTTAAATATATTTGGTAAAAGAAACTTCGAGCAATTTGAATCAGCCGATTAAGAAAGTTATCATATTTTTTTTACTACATGAGACAACTCTCCTTTCAAATTACAATTTACGAAAAAGTTATTAACTATTGTTCAAAGTAAGTCCTTCAATATGTAGCCTTGTGTACATATTGCAGCAAGATATAGAGTACCCCCAAACTGACTATTATAAAAGTAACATAAATAGTATATTTGTCGCATACCAGAAAGACAACTTTAAATAACAAAATCAAATCCGAGCATTTCTTACTTTTTTCAGCGAACACATCTGGTCATTACCGTGGCTTAAAATCCACTCACGGGAACATGAATTTACTACAGACAACATCTACAAATAGCTTGATACTATGCATCTTGGTTTGTGATAGAGATAACAACTGCATCGGTATAAATTTTCACTTGAAAACAAAGACATGTGAACTTATAGAGGGATACCAGCTGGTAGTAAAATATGCAAGCATTGAATGGATGTTTTATACGAAATGCTTACAGGGCAGTAAAATGTGTTTAGCTGTAATCAACTGAACAATATGAATTTACAACCACAGATGTCAATACATGTACTAGTTTATATGTTTAATACGTCTTGTAGAATATATAATTTTTTTAAATTTTTTATATAGATTACTAGATCTTTGGTTTTCCCGTTTGAATGGTTTTACTCTAGTAATTTTGGGGCCCTTTATAGCTTGTTGTTCGGTGTGAGCCAAGGCTCCGTGTTGAAGGCCATACATTGACCTAGAATGGTTTATTTTTTCTAAATTGTTATTTCGATGGAGAGTTGTCTCATTGGCACTCACACCACATCTTCCTATATCTAGATAATAAAAACACTTTTAGATGTAGATATATTTGATCCTTCAATGAACAAAAGTGTTAATCTGGTATGTAGATAACGGCAGTGGAATACATTTCATGTTTGTATGATTGAATGAAAACATTATCAATTTTTGTATGGACGATTATATAACCCTACTGACAATAAGAATTATACAGACTATAACTTACCAATATTGTATCTAAATAATTGCGTGTTTTGAATTCCCACGGTTGTACAGCGAAAACGGCATACTGTAAAACATGGTATGGTACGATGGTATGGTATGCGGTATGGTATAATGGTATGGTACAAATTATTGTACCATGGTATGGTATGATGGTATGGTACAAATTCTCATACCATGGTACGAATTCCTGTACCATGATAAAAATGATTATACCATGGTATAACATGATAGTATGAAGCATTGTACGGGTTTTTGAAGTAGGAAATTTTGAAAAATTAATTTAGGAAATATAAAATGATTTTTTTTAATTTGTTGACAATTTGGTTGCATGGTTCCCTAAACATGCATCTCTGAATTTTTGGACCATTTACTAAAATTGTAAATGATATGTTGTCGATTATGGTCTTATAATGATTTAACATACTCAATGACCTGTGTTTTCAATTCTGCAATGTAAAATGAATCTGATTGGCAGTAGTAATGTTGAGCATTTAGTTGTGTTGTGACTTCTGTTATATAGTGTAGGTAGTCTAAGATAACACAATTTATATTTGTATCTGCCTTTTTTATAACTATTGTTTCATCAATTCAAATTGCGTAATGCTATTCTTTCGACCGAATTAAAGATTGATTTGTTATTATAAACACCAATGCAACCACACATCCCATATTGCATGAAAGGACCCGGTTGTCCTCATTGATTCTGGTGTATGGAATGATTGTAATGTGAACATGTCCAACTGGCAGGTGTTGTCTGACCTTGACCTCATTTTTATTGTTCAAAGTAAAGTTTTGGTCTTGGTCTTTTTGGTGCAACATATACTAATGATGGAGCAAAAAAAGTATTTTTGGACTTAATGCATTGTTCAGACAGATGAAAGAAAATATTGTTTATTTCTCCGTACAATTTGTGCCACCTTTGAAATATTCACGTCTCCCTCTAGAAACAACAACTAAATCCCCTGGTGGTTGAGGTATTTGTCCCTCATGTTTTAAGTTTTCTTTATATATAAAGTGGCTGCTTTCTCAAAAATCTCTTTTAATATGGGGAAAGGGACTGAAGTTATGCCACTTCCATCTGCCGTTACTGTTAAAACTTCAGAGTGCTCTGTATCGTCAATAAACATACTTTCATCTTCTTCGTGGTGTGGAGATTTCAGGTTTGCATTTTAAAATTTCTTGAAAACATGTTCCTTTTGTTTTAAGTCCATTCGAAAATATCTATCTTCAGTATCTTCCAAATATGAATATTCTGACTTAGTCTTGAAGTCGCTTTGCCCTGTTAATGCAAGTTCTTAACTAGCTTAATGTATGTCAATATTCTTACTAATGAACTGACTCAGCTTTTAAATGTGTGTGGGCAATTCTTTTCTAAATTAATTGTTTTGATTCTAAATGTCACTTGGGAAAATTGAACCAATAGATATTTTGTTCACATTGTTTTTCAACAAAAACTTTTGTTCCTGTTTATATCATGGTAAACTAATTTGTACCATGGTATAGTAATTTGTACCATACCATCATACCATACCATGGTACTATTCATGCATACCATGGTATAATGGTATTCGTACCATACCATCATACCATAACATATACCATACCATCGTACCATACCATGTTTTACAGTATGCCAGCGAAAACAACATTAAAAAAGTCAGCAGTTTAGTTTGGAAATTAATTAGAAATTGAAAGTTTCATTGAATTCAAAAGATTGTGTTGATAAATAAACAATTATCGCACCATACATTGCATTCTTTTGTATATAAAACTGCAAAGTGTGGCTGTTCTTGTGAAATCTTTTCAAGGGATATCATATCCTCATTTGTACAGTCGGGCTTACTTTTCAACACAACTATTTAGATTATGTGAATGTAAGCTTTTTAATCCGTTTTATAAAAGTATCTCAAAAGGTTATTAGTTTGCAATACGATCTTTGTGTTTTTTTTTGGTACATTCTTTGGTCTTGTCAAAACAAACGGTAGCTGACTAAAAGGGCATCACACGAAACATAGAGAACATATCATTATAACGAGATCACACATTCAGACATTTCGCTGGTTCCACTACGGATTAAATATCACGGATGATCCCGGAAATGCAATCTGATACGGATCCAATACGTACGAACAACGATGTTGCTATGGGCTTTTGTGTATCTACCATGGGTGAAGTTGGAAGGGGTTCATTTGGCGACATGAGTGAAATGGATTCTTACGGTAAGAAACGGTTAAGTACGGAAATCACACGATTTAATACGAAACGTTGGTACTGCGTATAAAAAGGGTTAGTTACGATATCAGTAAAATTAATACGAATAAAAACAGTCTGATACGGAATAGTACAAATTGCCACATTGCAATTGTCTAATCCGTAAATCATTTCTAATTAAGTTTTTAATTTATCATTCAAATCGGTGATTTTTTAATTAAAGACCAAACAGCCTATTGTTTATGCGCATCAGCTAACGCAACTTGGTAGTGACATAAAAGCTCTATGACGTTGTTTCTAGCAATGAAAAAACGTCAAATTATAACGTCCAATTTCGCGTTTGTCACGGATTCTAACATGGTGTACGCTACGTAGGTACGCTACGTCTCCCAAGAAAAGAGGAACTATTATGCGTCGCGCTACTTTAACATCCTGTGGAGATTTAACACAAATGGACACATAAGATACTACACTATATTTAACCTTCGTTCTAATAAAAATAATAAAATATAAATTTTGATCTCGACTTTTTGCATTTGCGCCGTTCTGCATTAACTTTTTTTTTATTCTTTCACATGCGTAGATTTTGTCTTATATTTGCGTCGATCTGCATTTCATTTTTTTTCTTCTTCACTTGCGTAGATTTTGTCTTTGGTTTGCGCCGATTGTGTACAGGTAAGGTGAAAGGTTTTTTTTTTGCCCGATTTATGGGCATTATGTTTTCTGGTCTGTGCGTCCGTTCGTTCGTCCGTCCGTCTGTCCCGCTTCAGGTTAAAGTTTTTGGTTGCAGTTTTTGGTCAAGGTAGTTTTTGACGAAGTTGAAGTCATATCAACTTAAAACTTAGTAAACATGTTCCTTATGCAATGATCCTTCTAATTTTAGTGTCAATTTTTCAAAAATTAAAAAAATGAGTATTCACAAGGTTAGGCCCATAATCAAATATTCCTAAAAGTTTTGACATACTGGCAACATGTGCATGTAACTGATGTCTGGATGATTCTCGTAAAATAATATCCGATCTTGCAATGAAGTTAAAATTTATTTATACTGCTTATTTGACAAAATCTTAGTAAAAATAAAATAAAATGATAACAAAGGGTCATTTTTGTTTGTCATTTGTTTCATTTCAAATTGTCTTAAGGAGAAATGATAAACATATTGTCTAATCTCACTGAAGCTTACAGCTAATTTTCTAATGTATGTAGATCAACACTTTGGTTTGCCTGCTTGCTTTGTTTGTATATTCTGTATAATTATATTTTGATAACGTCCAATTCAATTAAATAGCATGTATACAGGTTTACATACCTATATATAAAGATGTCAATCTTAATAACAGAGCTTGAGTAAACATTTATTAAGGAAGCCAACCAAAGTTTCACCCTACATGCACTAGCAATTTAGCTGTAAGGCAAAAAGTATTAATAAAACTAATACTCAGCGAATGTGAATGTGAATTAAAATCAAAATTTTCGGTGTTTAAAACTAAATTGTTGTAAGTTTAACTTATGACAAAAACAATTGCTCCAAGAATAATATCTTAAATAAAATCGCTCCCTTTCATTTAGCTACAACTGTGACCGGAAAGATTGAAAACAAATTTCGATTTTTAATGCCGGCAACAACCTTTTCTTTGTTTTAATTTCCAAAATGAGCAATTCAGATTTATTATATTTCATCCTGTTGGAGAAATCTTACTTTGTAGTTTTCAACGGAAAATTATTTCTAAATTAATTTTTGAATCAAAAACTTTTTGTAATTTATATTTACTGTCTCGTTTATTGAAAATACATGAGGTAGTAATAAAAGGATTGTATTTTAAGATAGATGTATAACGTTTTGGAATCAAAAATTTCATTCATATATTATACCTATAATTTTTATTTCCTAATATCTTAATTATTCTAAAATAATAAATTCACAAACTCGATGCAATAATTTCTAAACGTTCGTCCTAGGTCGGCAAAAATAATGGTATAAAGAACTCCGTCCATGCTTTTGTATGTCCGTCTTTCAACAGTACCGAATGAGTTCGTTACGGCAATCTTCTGAAATTGACGCGAAAAAGAAACAAGCACATCTAGTCTGGTATAGTCAAATACTCTGTAAGTTAACCAGTGCCATCTTTCATTTCTTTTTTTATTTTCAATCATTTTGCTTATGTGGGACAGAGGACAAAGACATACTTTCCTAACAAAAGCGGCGTGAAAGGTTATTTTAAACAATTTTCCATTCCGACGGATGGTGTTTCTGAAGGTTAATATTGTGCGGCAACATCGTAAGATCTGATACTGACACATGCATTTAATCTCTTGTATTACCGGATAATAAAGTAGGTGAATATAGTTGTCATTCTTGGAAATTTAAATGTAGGTTTCAAACGTCCAATTAATTGCGATTTTTTTTTTTCAAATAGTGCGCCAGCAAGGAAAGTTTGTACTATGACGTCAGATGCAATGTTCTGAAGAAAGACAACTCTTTTCTTCAAAATGAACGAGAAAAAAACATGAAAATTACTTATAACTTTTTTGAAAGGTCGGTGACATACGCTTTTTATTGCTTTATTTTGAAGAGTACACATGGCACTTTCCTTCTTGAAATTATTATGAAGAAATCACTGGTAGATATTTTTTAATACTGGAAACGTTTTTCATTTTTACGTTTTATTTTTGGCGGGAATGAAATAAATCATATTTTTAAAGATCAAAACAATACGAGTCTAAAACTCTTGAACCTGTATTTGATAGATACAAATCTACTGTTTAACGTGAAACAAGAATTATGCTTGTAGGCTTGATATAAAGTATTTTTTGGAGAGTTTATATAACAAGCACATATTATGTTAATATTCGGGAAAACACGAAACTGAGGTTGCTATAGCGACAAAACTAAGTCGGTGACCCCCGATTTTTGTCATCATATTTTGTTCCTCAAATCATGAAATACCTTCACACAAAATTTTAAGGAAAAATCACTGGTAGAAATGAATAGGCTGTTTGGTCTTTAAATCATTCAGAGGTCTCTCTGTAAACGATGATTATTTCGTATTTTTTGGACAACGACATGTTGCAGTTCTTAAATCATATTTGGGTCTACCCTTATAAAGTTCATAAATGCAGCTGACTTCTCCGCACAAATTCAGCCAATCATCTTCTCCTGGCCATGAATACTTCTTCCTAGTCCACCATCTCATCTGTCTCTGGTCACCTTTACGTCTGTCATTAAGCAGCTCGATCACTGCTCTAAGCGATTTGTACCATATCAATATCCGATTCCAGTCAATTAATTGCAGTTAGGTATACCTATAAAACAAGACACTGACTACGTCGGGTCCTATAAGAAAGGTATTCTTACAGAAGCCTGATGCCAGTTTGTCGTCGATAGTAATGATCCGTATTTTGTCGGGACGAGGAGGAGAAGGATAAGGAGCGAAGCAAGCGAGAACACAATAGAAAATGATGGGTTAAAGCTGGTTGTATTGCTAGCTACACCTCTGGCTTGTATGACAATTTATTATGGTGCGTTATATTGACAAAATTTGGTGAGCAACCCAAACAATATTAATAAAATAATGTAACATGAATTGGGATCCAAATATTAGGTATATGTGCTTTTTATCGATATGATGTGTCAAGCAAGCCCTATTCAACAGATTTATGAATTGTTATGCTGTTACAATATTTTAAGATTGAAGAAAAACATCTCAACATGTTTAATCATCTAAAATCTGTTTATAATTATTTCTTGTCAGTGTTACATTTTTTTGCTTCTTTTTGTTTATTTTTTTTTGTTTTTTTTTAAACACGAAGCAGTTTTTTTTTTGTGTGTTTGATTTCCTTTTATCATGTCATGTCGGGGTCTTCCATGTTGTGTAGTTGAATTCGATTTCAAATAGACGTTAACGTATACGTTATTTGATGTATGAGGATATAAATATATATAAATGATAACACCTTGTAAAGTAAGTAAATTCCTTTTGGCAGGTTCACCTTAAATGAGATACCAATTCTAATTTATATACTATATATATTATATATGGATTAAACAAATACTTCTACGTATTTAATAAAAATAGACTTTAGCACTTCAAGTTTTAACGTCATCATGACTGTCACGTGATGACTGTAAACTAACAAAATGCATTTCGGGAGTATTTTTCTATATTGATTTGAAAAATGTCTTTCATTTAGAATTAAATTGTATTGGCAATTCAAAAGTGATGCAAAACCACGATTGACAAAATTCAAAATCATTTTACACTTTACAAAGGTGTCTTCGATTTTTTTATTTTTGGAAAATTAAGCTTTTATTTATACACAAGTTATGTGTATTTAGTTAAATTACTGATTAGTATTTATTTTCAGTAAAGTATTTAAGTAAACGATATCTTGTTGTAAAAATTTTGCTTTTATTAGAGACAAAAAAGGACATGTGACCTGATTGTGTCTATAGACCAAATTAAAAAATAATGAAGTTCCAAAATCATATTTAAGTAGTCGACAAATACAATTTTGAACTATATATATTCGAATCAATGAGTTGTTTTTTACTACATGTATATATTGGACACATTTTTAGAGCTTGTTCTGTCATGCAACTTGGTGTTTAAGCTTACATTTCAACTTTCCCATTATTGCACTACTGATGCTTCGTCATTGTTTAAGCAAATTATAATACTTGAAAAAATAATTCACGTAGATTTGACATAGTATAAATCATCAACGGAATGATTTGTAATTCTAAATAGGTAGCTTTTTATTTGAAATTGTAGATTATAACACTTTGGTGGCAATTCAAACCTCTAACTGAAAGTTGTTGTTCTTACTTTTCAAACGCGAATGTAGTTGAGTGAATATATTCTACAACTTAATTATTCATACGGTATAATAAGAAAAAATAGATGATTGTTTTGCATAATATCACAATGAAATCTTCACAAAATGGTTCTTCAAAAGTATCACCTTTCTTTTTAACATTAAATCCAGTATAATTGTCGATGTCAGATGTACACATATATGTGATTAGTTAATGAATATCAAAATGATTTACTATTTGTCTAAATGTAAAAACCAAAATTCTCTGAATATTTTACTATTTTGAATTCTAAAGCTGTTTTTATTCTTTAAGGATTAAAAAAAACATATCTAAGTTATCTAAAATAGCTGGTTTAAAGGAATATATTATGAAAAATTGTACATGTACATGGGTGTTTAAGATGCATTCAAGTGCACACTGGTTAGCTATATTGGTTATGCTGATTAAATATATAATAGTTTTATACCAAATCGAGGTCATTACAACTTTACTGCATTGGATAACACTGCTGCTTTTCGCATTATACCCACGAATATCACCAGATCAGCATCAATTTCTCCAATACTACCATTTGGCCAATTCGGTCATGTTTTGCTTTCGGGAATAGGGAGGGGATAATATGTCCAAATGAGTTGGCGTGTCAACTACATGATTTATGCGCCTGTTATACAGCAGTCCATGATTTGTTAAATTTTGCATTGATTTAATTTTTTTTTGAGTTTAACGATACCGGAAAATGGAGTCCATTGTGATAAACTACCTTGATGTTCGTGTAATATATTATTCATTCAAATACATCAAGAGTTGTACAGATACTATTGAATTTTAAGAATTATAAGATTAAACTAGTTTTGTAGTGAACTCTCATATTAAATGGAATACATGATATTTGAAGATGACGTCTTGTTTGTTAAACGTTAGATATTTACTTAAATTTCTAATCTTCTTACATATTATACTAAACAAAAATTATAAAAAAATATATCAAGGACTGATATTTTTTTTTAAATGAATTTTTATATAAGTATAACATCTAAGATACAAGTTTCTAATGTACATATAGCATGACCTTTTGTAAGTGTAAACGATGCGTTCCATGTAAGATTCATTAACAATTTTTTCAGATCGGATTAATGTTGAAAGATCAAACAGCAGTTATATATTTGAGTGATATGTATTTGAAATAAAAAAAAAAAAAAATAGCTGACAAACTTTAATAATAGATTTACAGCTACATGCGTACTTGTAGCTCATTAGATGTCTCCTAATAATAAGCGTAGTCTTTTTAATGCCTTGAAAAGATACTTTCAATGCAAGCCCTTCATGCTGATGTTTTGTCTATAAAGCGATCAGTCTTTGTATGCTGACATAAATTTATAAACTGGATGCGCATATGACATATGAACTGGGGTAAATGTGATCTCCGTAACTGCAGTTACGTATATCCAAAGATGGTGGACGATGTTTCTGGTCAATATTTCTTTTGTCAATTTTGTAATATAGTAATAATTCTTCGATATTTCGTGTCTTTTATAACGTATTATAATATTTGAAACTGAAATACTAAGTGTTTAATTCATAATTCAACCGCTAAATGGAGAAAACAGCCATTTAAAATATCGTCATGATATGGGTAACTGAAGTTAATAAATTTTTAATGATATACGTAACTGGAAATATTGATATCCGCAACTGATGTTATTTCTAAATAATTCAATCATGTTTGAAATGAAATAAATGTCTCCGGTTATTAAAAGTGTAGTAAATATGAATCAGAAATGATCTTCGAAGTTCGAAGTCTTAAATTATTATGGAAAAAATTGACCAGGCTTCCAATTCTGAATTTCTATATTGTCAGCAGCATGCATGCATAGTGAGCTAAAGGATTTGATAGCTTATTATAGATGAAATATAAGTTAAATTGAAAACGGACAGTACTTAAGTAAATGAAAAAAAAAAATCTCCAAAAACACCAAACAAATCTATAACAACTGTCATATTCTTAATTTGGCACAAGCATTTCCTTAAGTAGAAAATGGTAGAGTATAAGCTGGTTGTATAACTAACTAAGCCCCTAACTTGTATGATAGTCACATAGGATTCCATTATATTTACAATAATACAAAGCAAACAGACATGAAAGGTCAGAAATCAAAATTTGGGGAACAATGTATCTAATTCAACATAATTTTAAAATTTATCACACTATTTACAACTATTTCAACAGAGAAACACAAAACAGCATATACACACGTCAAAGATATAGTTCATAAAACAATAATAAAATTTGAAGGCAAGAGTACAAAATGACCATAGCACCGTAGTACAATGGCTGTATGTATAAATACTGAGCCACCCCAAAACATAATCAAACAGTACTATAGAGTTAAGGTTAACAATTAACATTTGGAAAACACAAAATAGCACAAAATCACGTACATCAGATGATAAACAAGTACATACACACCATATTTAAAGACCCCCAAGAGTGACTGGGGTTTGCAAAATGGTCTCCATTGGTCTACTTCCCCTTAAATTATAGCCAAAGTGTTGCGTCAGTTTTGCTGTCCGGGATGCGCAAGTACGCATTCACGTCTGGTCAGAATGGGGACGTTAATTCAGATGCCACATGTTGAGAGAATTCCGTGCTCTTTGTAGCTAGGTTTATAACCCTTGTAACAAATCTTTGAGGGGTCCATAAATGGCCAGTGGCAAAAACAGACTCCCGTCCCTATCCAGTCTGCCATACCCGTGTTTGTCCAAATTTCTTCTACCTTCATCCAAAACGGCCTCTGATGTGAGACTTACCTACAATGTACTGTATCTATATTTTTTTCTCTGCCTGAACATATATTTAATAAAATGAAAACGTGGTACCAGTGTAATTGAGGCACAAGAGACTAACTGACACAGAAATTAATATTATTGGTCACCATACGACATTTAACATTGATCAATGCCCATATATACCGCATAGTATGCTATAAAAGGCCCAGAAAGGACAAATGTAACACAATTCAAACAAGTCAACTAATGGCCTAGGCCTTATTTTTGGGCCATTTTTTTTTAAATAACGAAAAACACAGAAGCAAATGACATCCAATGAATTGCAGGCTCCTGCTTGGTGTCAGACCTAGGCAAATACTGAATGTGGCGATGATAAACATGTTAACTGGCGTCCAATCCTCCACTGACTTGGATAGTGGTGTAACAGTACAACATAAGAGAAAACTAAAAAATAAGTTGAAAAGGCTTAACTCATCAGGTGGGTACAAGTAAAAATAATTTGTACACAAAAAAGTGAACGCGGGAGGGTACTTGTACATCCCAAAAACAAAATCCCAAAATTAAACAGTCACTAAATTAAGATCTGGAAGTAGTCGCAGTGCTGAAAGCTATTTCAAAGCCAAAACAATTAAAAAAAATCATGCATCTAAGACTAATTTATCAGTTAATGCACATCCCATTTCCAAGGGATTAAGTGTAAAGAAGTCTTAAACAGTAGATTTTTTTCTAATGTTGTTAGAACATTGTGGACATATTATTTTTGATCCCAATGATTTCATATATTTAGCTTAGCCATATTTGCCACAACTTTCCTTTTTGGTCCTTAATGCTCTTCAACTTTGTGCCTGTTTCAAACGGCTTTTTAAATGTTGTGATATGAGCGTCACTGATGAGTCTTATGAAGACGAAACGCGCGTCTGGCGTATTAAATAATAATCCTGGTACATTGGTAACTATTTTACACCACTAGGTCGATGCCATGGCATGCACTGCTGGTGGACGTTTGTCCATGAGGGTATTACCAGCCCTGTAGTCAGCACTTGGGTGTTGACATGGATATCAGTTATATGTCATTTTAATAACTTTCCTGTGTACAAATTAATTTTTTTTCGAAAAACTCAGGATTTTCTTATCCCAGGAGTAGATTACATCAATCTAATTAAAACCCGATCTCTCATCGCTCCCGTTTTTTTAATGTCGCGTGGGCTACCACGCTACATATCAGAAAACGGGAGCGATGAGAGATCTGTTTTTAATTAGATTGAGATTACATTAGCTGTATTTGGCACAATTATTTGGGTCCTTAATGCTCTTCAACTTTGTTCTTGTTTTGGCTTTTTAACTGTTTTGATATGAGCGTCACTGGTGAGTCTTATGAAGACGAAACGCGCATCTTGCATATAAAATTATAATCCTGGTACCTTTGATAACTATTTAGACGAATTTATGACAGATTTATTTCCGAAATAAATGATTTTCCGAACTATTTAATCGAGATTAATGAATGAAGCAGAAACAATAAAATTCAACAGTTACGGATATCCTTCTATAAACATTTATTACAGTTACGGATATCAGCCTTTACAGTTACCCATATCCTCGGGATTTTTTTAAATGATGATTTCTCCATTTAGCGGTTGAACTATGACAAGTAACGTTGTGTGTAAGTTTCAAACTTAGTAATACTTTAGATAGGACACGAAATACCGAAGAATAATACAGAATTATAACACAATTGACAAAAGAAATATTGACCAGAAACATCGTCCGCCATCTTTGGATATACGTAACTGCATTGATATGGACATGGTTTAAAAATAAAAGAGATGATATACAGTATATTCAAACTAATTTCGAAATCAAACTTACACCCTAATGACAAAACCGAAAAAATTATAAGTCGAATATTATATAATATTGATAGCTTAACAAAAAACAACACAAAAAATCTTTGAATATCACAAATAGCTGGTTTAAATGAATATATTACAAACAAATGTAAATATACATGAATGTTTAAGATGCATGTAAGTGCACACAGGTTAGTTATATTGGTTATTCTGATTAAATATACAATAACTCTATGCCAGGTCGAGGTCATTACACATCTATACCGCAGATAAACTGCAAAAAGTAAATGCATCTTTATTGCGTTTGTTAACACTGCTGCTTTTCGCTTTATACCAACGAATATCACCTGATCAACATCAATTTCGTCGATACTACTATTTTGCCAATTCGGTCATGTTTTGTTTTCCAGAAATCGGCAGAGGATGATACGTCCAATTCGCCGTTTCAGAATCTAATGCATCCTGGGTAATATTTTCAAAAGTGTACACCACAACGTCCTGATTGGTTAAAAATGTCACAAACAATGGAAATTTAACCAATGACGTGGCGTTATTTTCATTTTTGGGTACGAACAATGAAATTACCCATGATTCTTTAGATTCTGAAACGGCTAATTGAGTTGGTCAACTACATAATTTATGCAACTATAATAAGTCTAATTTAAACGAATACAAACGGGAAAGACAATCCTGTAAAGCAAGGTAGCATAAACAAAAGCGTTTCCTATGAGATTGACTCGAAATGAATTAAACCAACACACAGGTGAAGATATAAGACTCATATGGACATTACGGGTTTAGTTTTGCTGAGACTTTGTTTTTGTATAGACTGCTGTCCATAATTTGTTATTTTTTGCCCTGGCTTAATTGTTTTTAGTTTAATGATACCCGAAAACGGATTAATTCCCCTGATGTTCGTGTAATATATTATTCAATTTATATTATTCATTACATCATGAGATGTAGAGATACAATTGAATTATAAGAATTATAAGATTAAACTAGTTTAGTGTTGAACTCTCATATATAGTGGAATACATTCTATTTGAAGATTACATCTTGTTTGTTAAAAGACGTTAGATATTTACCTACATTTTAAATCTTTTTAGATATTGTACTTAAAAAATGTTTTTTTTAAATTGTCAAGGACTAATATTTTGTTTTAAATGACTTTTTGTTTAACATCTAAGATACAAGTTTTTAATGTACATATATCTTGGCCGTTTGTGTGTAAACGCTGCGTTACATATAAGGTTGATTAACGTTTTTTTTAGAACGGGATTAATGTTGAAATTCAAAAGAAACCAAATTAAAATCAATTAAAGTTTATAATTTACTCAATTACGCGATCTATTTTATTTGTAATTAACATTATTTTTCCATTAAAGACTGATGAATTATTTATTTATACATCGATAAAATAATAAAATTATAGAACATATCTAATTGAAATAGAAAAAAAGCATTGTATTTAAAATTATATAAGTTTAAAATTATTTAGACAGGATATGACTCTTAATCCATACGCTAGCAGTATCTTCTTTAAAATACCACTTATCCTGGGAATTGAAAAGGTCTTCAATAGGTCACAAGGTATTCACATTATTTACTGTATTACAGTATAGTACAGTCACATGAAAAACTAATTCAAATTAGGGAATCTTTGTTTCGTTTAATTTATTGCATATTCAATGTGCGCAATGAATATACAACTGCAGAATTGTTTTGTTTCATTCTTTCGCAAGAAAAATATAAACAACAAACAAACAATTGAAATTTGAAAATTGGCTGATTATTTGTCATGGCATTTATTCAACAATATTCAACAATATAAACTAACAAACAACCAACATCAACAAACTGGCCAACAAGTTAAAACTTGATGACAATTGGTCATTGAAGGGAAACCAACAGTAAATGCATAATAATTTCTAGCTGCTGGGCAGATCCATAACAGCTTAATGAACGATATTTGAATAAATCACTGCCAGTTGAAACATGTTGATGATGACATCCAACGCACTTTCCATATTGAACGAAATGCCATGACGATAGACACTTTTTTTTTATTATTATTCCTGCAAATTCCTTGAATATTTGGTTTCATTGGATCTTCCGATGAATATTGAAACGTCTGACACTTTTGATGATACATGACAATCTAATAGGAACATTCAACACATTTGGACCTGTTCACCATGTAATCTGAAAAATAAACTAAAAACAGCAGCAATTTTGTTTATTAAAGGGAGGGAGGTTGGGTTGTGCAATCTTGTTGATAAATACTCGTGGAATGAAATTTTAGCGGGAGCACGTGTTTTTATATGACCAAAGTCCACGAGGCGCTTCAAAGCATAGTCTTTCGTATGTTTAAATATATGGTTGTAATTATTTAAATGGCAAAACGTAAATAATGGACTGACGTACATTTAAAACACAATAAACAACTTAATGTAATTTTAATGCAATAAATCAATTTAATTATTAGATCATTAAATTTTATTAATTAAAATGGCGACCTGTGAAATACGAACGTTCAAGTACAACTGATAATTCTTTATTAATTATTTAACAAAGTTTTATGAATTGAAATGAAAAAAAATGTACAGATAAAACCTAAATTGAAATATTATAATTAAAGAATGGTCTTTTCCGTTTTCATTTAGGTTATAATATTTTCAAACCCGGCGAGTTCTAAAATGGTGTCTTTATCGCGATTTTAATTTTATTATTTTCCAAAAATACTCGGGAAAACGAAATGAAAGGATCAGTTATTGAAAATTCTAGTCTATTATTTTCAATACTTTAAATTTTTGTATCCTTATCATCATAAAATTCTGTAAATTTATTTTATCACAATCACGGCCTTTATATATTCTTGTCACAATCGAAACAACAAATTACCAAAAATACTGTTTCTTTTAAAACAAGAAATATGAATAATTTTAAACAATGCAAACAACTTTACATTATATTTTAGTCTTTTTTGCCTTATTAAAGAAAACATTCTTAAACAATAAAAAGTACAAAAATCAAAAGGCGGTCAATATATTCCAGGAAAGTGAAGAATAATTTCATGTTTGTTCAAAACAAAACTTTCAGCAGATTTATTCTTGAATATTCCTATTTTGTACAAAGTACCTACATATGAAATGTATTTAAAACAACTCATTGCAATTGAAGTTACCATATTTTCAAATATGAGAAGACATTTTTGCATTTTAGGCAACGCGTACAAAAATTTAGTATCTTTTTCCTTGAAGAAAGCAAATATTATGAAGAACAACCAATCCTGATGTACAAAAAGTACTGAAATCATGTGGCGGTTAATAATTTGTATCAAAATAAAGTAATATCTGCATTCTTATTCCACAAAATAGAAGTTTAAGTATTTTATTTCTCATTATATCTCAATTCTAATTAAAAAACTTGTCGCGAGATGTTAAAAATAACTGATTCTAAATAAAATAGTATCATTTTTAATAAAAAGAAGAACAATTTTGAATATTTTAGATAATGCAAATGAAATTTTAGTATGATTTTTCTGAGATTCTTTTAATTTTATGAAAAACTACCTATTTTAAACTATATACAGTAAACAAATCAAAATGTGGTAAAAAATTTCCATTCAAATGAAGAAATGATTGCTTTCTGGTTCAAGAAAATCAAAAGTAAACAGATACTTATCCTTCCAATATTTAAATTGTATACAAAACTAGTCATAAAAAGGAATTTATAACAACAGATTGCAATTGAAATAACAATATTTTCAAATATGAGAAGAAATATTTGCATTTTAGGCAACGCGTACAAAAATTTAATACCTTTTTCCTTTGAGTAAACATAATTTATGAAGAACAACCAATCCTGATGAACAAAAAGTACTGAAATCATATGGCGGTTAAAAATTTGTATTAAAATAAAGCAATTACGACATTCTTATTCCAAAAAAAAAAAAAAAAATAGTTTAAGTATTTCAATTCTTACTATATCTCAATTCTAATTAAAAGACTTATCTCAAGGTGTTTGAAATAACTGATTTCAAATAAAATAGTATCATTTTTTTTAAATAAAAAGGAGATTATTTTTTTTTTAGTTTTTAACAATGAGAGCAAAAGTTAAATATGATTTCTCTGACATTCTTTTAATTTTTATCAAAAACGACCTTTACCTAAATTATAAAAAGTTCAAAACTCCAATTATGTATTATACATGTCTCTGATGTTTACAATATCTAATACAAAACTATTAATCCACACAAACAGTTTAACGCTTTAATTAAGCATCTTATACTGTTATACTATTTTTTACTTTTTTATTGCAACCAATTTTATTACAAATTAACGTGTAAATTATGGTGTATTCGTCGAGGTCCGCGTTCATGGATTGTAAACACTGTTGAGTGCGGTTTACATAAGAATTTGAAATGTATACGTATCCGTCCGATCCGTGCATCAATTAGATTTACTGATCGATCGATGACCGTTGTCACGGTAACTCTCACATAGGTTATTTGACTTATCTGACGGATCCTATGGGTCACCGATCACCGATCACTCATCGATCAGTCAAACATCCGTCTTTGATCATTCACCAATCAGTCAAGTTCATGTCAAACAGTAACGCCTAAGGTTGCAAGTACTGCAAGACCTAACACTCAATTATGATGATCTAGACTGAGTTTTTAGAATAAAGAATAGTGGGTAAAAAAAGGACGTACAACTAACGAGGATTCGTCTCTCGCGGTATCTCGTTAAAATATTGCAAATCGTTAGATTTTGATTTACTCACTACTTCAATTCTGCGCGCTTCAAATAAATAGTTTCGGCTAGTTACGATAATGTAAACAACAAGAACTTCTAAAGTCTCGATAATCGTGATAAAAATTTTCTGGTGTCTATTTAACGTTTGTCTTCGATGTCAAAAATCAAAAGAAACACATATATCAAATATAAAAATAATATTTTTTTTGAATAGTAAATGTGTAATAACAATGATTAATTTAATTTAACTTAATTTAATTTAATATACCATGTATACGTCTTTAATTTAACAGATACAATCACGCCTCCCATAATCCTCTGACCAGAACATTATTATCTTTCTTGTAAGTTTGATACGCCAGACGCACATTTCGTCTACAAAAGACTAACCAGTGAATATCAGATCAAAATACAGTCGGCTCTCGTTGTTTCGAAGTCAGCCGGACCAGATAAATATTTCACGATACACGTAGTTCGACTCAAACCAAACCGGAAGTTTGACAGAACAAGGGACACAACTCATCCAAAATTTCTAGTAAACCAAGTTCGAGACAATGAGAGTTAACTGTAGTTAGAAAGTCAGAAAATAACCACGCCTTTTAGGGGGCAACATTAACATTGTGTCATTAGAAGGAAATGATTTCTACATAAATTTCAAACTTTTAATTACATCTAGTCTACAAAGATTTGACAGAACCAAACATCTTGCATTATCATGTTTTCCCTATAGATTGTTCCGCTATTCATTCGAAACCTAATGAATTAAGAATTGAAAAAGAGATAAACACCTAAATAGATATTTGTCCATCGCCGTATTTGTAAGGTTTAACTCAGTACGAGTGACTTATTTAAACGTTTTGGAATCAATGTCATAAAACGAAGGAATCATCAAATTAAGGAAATATTAATATATAAACTTTCAATGTTTAATAACATTAACGGTACCGATTTTTCTGCACCAGATGTGCATTTCGACAAAACATGTCTCTTCAGTGATGCTCGTGGCCAAAATATGTAAAATCCAAAGCTTATATAAAAGACGTAGAGCTATAATCCAAAAAGTTCCAAAAAGTATAGCCAAATCCGTGAAAGAAATCAGAGCTTTGCATGAGGGAGATACATTCCTTAATTTATAAAAATTTTAACATTTTGTAACAGTAAATTTAATAACACAAAAAATCCTTATTTTCATGCCAGTACCGGAGTACTGGCTAATGACTGGTGATACCCTCAGGGACTAACAGTCCACTAGCAGAGGCTTCGACCCAGTGGTAGTAATAACACTAACGGTACCAATTTTTCTGCACCAGATGCGCATTTCGACAAAACATGTCTCTTCAGTGATGCTCGTGGCCAAAATATGTAAAATCCAAAGCTTATATAAAAGATGTAGAGCTATAATCCAAAAGTTCCAAAAAGTATAGCCAAATCCGTGAAAGGAATCAGAGCTTTGCATGAAGGAGATACTTTCCTTAATTTATAATAATTTTTAACATTTTGTAACAGCAAATTTAATAACACAAAAAATCCGTGTTTTCATGCCAGGACCGGAGTACTGGCTACTAGGCTGGTGATACCCTTGGGTCTAACAATCCACCAGCAGAGGCATCGACCCAGTGGTAGTAATAACATTAACGGTACCAAATTATCTGCAGCAGATGCGCATTTCGACAAAACATGTCTCTTCAGTGAAGCTCGTGGCCAAAATATGTAAAATGCAAAGCTAATATAAAAGATGTAGAGCTATAATCCAAAAGTTCCAAAAAGTATAGCCAAATCCGTGAAAGGAATCAGAGCTTTGCATGAGGGAGATACATTCCTTAATTAATAATCATTTTTAACATTTTGTAACAGCAAATTTAATAACACAAAAAATACGTATTTTCATGCCAGTACCGGAGTACTGGCTACTGGGATGGTGATACCCTCGGGGACTAACAGTCCACCAGCAGAGGCATCGACCCAGTGGTAGTAATAACATTAACGGTACCATTTTTTTCTGCACCAGATGCGCATTTCGACAAAACATGTCTCTTCAGTGATTCATATGTGTTTTTTAAACAGAAGAGAAACAAAGGCATATTAATAATTCTTTAAAAATATTTTTTTGAAAAAAATTCCTTGGATAATACAAAATTGTATAATTCATGTAAAGCACTACACGTTTTACTAGTATAAAAGATCATTCAAGTGAAGACATAAATTAAATCTGGATGAAAATATGTGTACTAACACAATTTATCATATAAAATATTCTATAATAATTTTAACGAAGCCGGGATAACATACCGATATTTGATGTACATATTTACAACTACCAATATGTGAATAAAGTTTGGTTTTAAGAAAAAAGACAGAAAAAAGAAAAGAAAAGAAAAAACAAGTCACGTTTACTTTTGGAATAATGTTTACCTTCAAAAGTAATAGTCAACAAATAAACAGTTTTTTTGATGCAAAAGTGTTGACAGGTCGACAAGTTGACATTTATAGAAAAAGGTTGTAATTAGATATCGATAATGACCCGTTAAATTTTAGTTGTTGACATCTGTTTACTTGTGAACATGTGATTCTGTTTTTCCCACCATAGTTTAAATGAGTAATTAAAATTGTCAACTTTGATATTTGCTGACTTTTCAATTTGTTAACATCTCAGCTTGTCGACACATTATAAAATTGAGAATGGAAATGGGGAATGTGTCAAAGAGACAACAACCCGACCAAATAAAAAACAACAGCAGAGGGTCACCTGATTAACTTTTGGCTCTATACAAATTGTCAGCATAAATTCACAGTATGCTGAGTGCTTCATGAAACATACATTATAGAATGTACGTAAGCACTACAAACTGCTCAGAGTCTGAAATGACCAGTTTTTGTGCTGGACCAGCAAAATCGAGCACAAATTTTACTCGACTAGTCTCGACATTGTTTCGACTGTACTAAGTGTACTCGACTAGGTCCCGACTTTACTTAATTAGTCTGATTCAGTACTTTATGATCTTGGTGAAGTCTGAAATGGTTTTGACCAAAGCTCGACCTGTCTTGACCTCTCTCGACTAGTCTCGCCTCAGTCTCAACTAGTCTCGACCTGTCACGACTAGTCTTGACCTGGACATTTAGTTTTGACTTGTGTAAATCAGCACATCTAACTAAATTAAATATTGATCTTACAAAATTCAAGCTTATTTTGTAGTTTGATTTATTGCTATGAAATGAAAGAATTTAATTTTACAATAGGTAAAAATAAAAATGAATACACAAATTCAGATAGGCATCTTTAATTTGTTTTATATCTTTTTCAAATCAACTTGGATTTTCATCAAA
The DNA here is from genome assembly GCF_963676685.1 of Mytilus edulis. Taxonomy (NCBI): domain Eukaryota; kingdom Metazoa; phylum Mollusca; class Bivalvia; order Mytilida; family Mytilidae; genus Mytilus; species Mytilus edulis. The sequence continues at coordinate 66,923,035 of NC_092354.1, read as the reverse complement.
CTATGCAGCTATCTGGAAATTTAGTTTTGACTTGGGTAAATCAGCACATCTAACTAAATTAAATATTGATCTTACAAAATTCAAGCTTATTTTGTAGTTTGATTTATTGCTATGAAATGAAAGAATTTAATTTTACAATAGGTAAAAATAAAAATGAATACACAAATTCAGATAGGCATCTTTAATTTGTTTTATATCTTTTTCAAATCAACTTGGATTTTCATCAAACTATGCAGCTATCTTAGATATATATACATTACTGAATCCCAGGTCATTTTTTGTTTGTTTGTTGTATTGCTGTCAAATTGAAGAATTAAATTAATCTAGGTCAAAAAATCTAGAATTTGCAATTCGGATAAAACAGAGATAGTACACTTAACTTTTTTAATAACTTTTTCAAATCAACTTGGATTTTCATCAAACTATCCAGCTATCTTAGAATAATTTCTTATACCTATACCAAACCTATTGCAACTAAAATTTTCAATTACAAACGCGTTTTGCAGAATCTCGATATTGACGACTTCAAGTCTAAACCTCCTTTATGCACTTGTGCTAGTTCCCAATTCACATATAATCCTGCTGGCCACGTTATTACCGGTGACATTAACATTGTTAATAACATTTCTCTACGAAATGTGTTATCGAAAGGTCCGAAATATCGTGAGCCTAAATTCATCAATTGGAAATACAAATTTAAAATGTTGATGGATTCAGTCGAGGATTATGCCAGGCAATGGGCTAAACGTGAAAAGAAAGACGTAGACACTTTATCAGAATGGATTAAGGCAGTGAGGTCGTTAATACAAATCAGAATTAAGAAACTGAATGGGTCCATCAATGCCCATGCTACGTCAATCTTTAAAGACCCAAATGTTGCTAAACACTTATCCGACCTCCATGATAAATATGTTGTTGTCCCCGCAGACAAAGCCCCAAATAACATCGTTTTTGTCTGTAAAAGTCACTACATTAATTGCTTGATAAACGAATTAGGTATAGACAATTCACTTGGAAACTCAACATATACTCTAACGACACTTACCAAAGAGGAAATCCTGGATAATCATAGGTCTGTTCTTTGTTCCTTTGGTATGTCAACCAAAGATGAAGAACTGGATCTTCCATCACTGTATTGGATACCTAAACTACATAAGTGTCCTTACAAACAACGGTATATTGCTGGGTCTTCCAAGTGCTCCACGAAACCTCTTTCTAAATTACAAACATCTATTTTATCAGCAATCAAAGACGGGCTTCAAAGTTATAGTGCAACAGCCTATTCTAGAGGTGGCGTGAATCAGATGTGGATACTTAAAAATTCCAAAGATCTTTCAGAGTACATACAATCTTACTCTCTTTCATCTTGTAACAGTATTAAAACATTTGACTTTTCTACTCTTTACACAAGTATCTCACATTCCAAACTAAAAGACAAATTAAAAGAGTTGGTATTACTTTGCTTCATAAAAAATAATGGCCAACGTAGATACAAGTATCTTGTCTTAGGGAGGGATAAATCATACTTTGTAAAGAATCACTCTGATTCAAACGAAAAATTCTCTGAAACCGATTTTATCAAGATACTTGATTTCTTGATTGACAACATATTTGTCACGTTCGGAGGACGTGTTTTTCAACAGACTGTCGGCATCCCAATGGGAACAAACTGTGCCCCTCTACTTGCCGACTTGTTTCTTTATTATTATGAGGCTGACTTCATGCAGGAACTTCTTAGGAAGAAAGATAAGAAGTTAGCAATATCCTTTAACTCTACTTTCCGCTATATAGATGGCGTTCTTTCACTAAACAATTCAAAATTTGGTGACTATGTGGAACGCATCTATCCCATCGAATTGGAGATAAAGGATACTACAGATACAGTTAAGTCGGCTTCATATCTTGACTTACATCTAGAAATTGACAATGAGGGTCGGTTGAAAACAAAACTTTACGACAAAAAAGAAGATTTCAGCTTTCCAATTGTGAACTTTCCATTTCTAAGTAGCAACATTCCAGCAGCACCTGCATACGGGGTATATATCTCCCAATTGATACGGTATTCCCGTGCTTGCATTTCCTATCATGATTTTTTTGATAGAGGGTTACTGCTCACATGGAAGCTTTTAAACCAAGAGTTCCAAATGGTGAAGTTGAAATCATCCCTTCGTAAATTTTACGGACGCCATCACGAGTTGGTTGACCGTTATGGAATAACCATTTCACAAATGATATCGGATATGTTCCTTACGTCGTAACTACAATCCCCTTCCCTTTCATGAATGTGACCTACCGAATTAGACTATTTACCGGATTTGTAATCAAATAAGCAACACGACGGGTGCCACATGTGGAGCAGGATCTGCTTACCCTTCCGGAGCACCTGAGATCACCCCTAGTTTTTAGTGGGGTTCGTGTTGTTTATTCTTTATTTTTCTATGTTGTGTCATGTGTACTATTGTTTTTCTGTTTGTCTTTTTCATTTTTAGCCATGGCGTTGTTAGTTTGTTTTAGATTTATGAGTTTGACTGTCCCTTTGGTATCTTTCGTCCCTCTTTTAGATATATATTAAGCTTACTGAATCCCGGGTAATTTTTTTTTGTATTGCTGTCAAATTGAAGAATTAAATTAATCTTGGTAAAAAAAGCTAGAATTTGCAATTTGGACAAAATAGAGATAATACACTTAATTTTTTTAATACCTTTTTCAAATCAACTTGGATTTATCTTAGATATATCTTAAGCTTACTGAATCCCGGGTAATTTTATTTTTGTTGTATTGATGTCAAATTTAAAAAAATGTAGCGTGCCGTTATTTCCTCACTGTATCCATAATAATGAACCGTCACTAAAGTGACTTTTTAAGTCAGTAGTTTGTGATGGGTTTTTTTTTACAAAACTATTTAACGGCATTACCCAACGCTCACATGACTGATTCATATACTTTATTTTAAAATAAAAAGTACATGTATGGGAAGTTCTCTTCTTGGAATAGTATACTGTTTTAAAATCGATCTAGGTAAAAAAGGCTAGGATTTGCAGTTTGGACAAAATAGAGATAGTACGCTTTTATTTTCTAAATAACTTTTTCAAATCTTAGGTTCTATTACCTATTAACTAGGTCACTAAATTTGACAGAAAAACACCAAAATACAAAACTCTGTTTTTGTATGAAAAATATATAATATAGATAGCTGAAACGTTTCATAACGATCAAAGCTGATTTGAAAAAGTTATGAAATCTTAAAAAAGACACATTTTTTAACACAAGAATTTAATATCATGAACTTTCATAACAATCCTTCATTACCTTTAAAAAAAAGGAAATGTGTTCTAAAGTTACAGTAAAAAAATATTTTAATCAAATCTTAAAATATTTTTTTGTCAAATTTTATGACATGGCACTATACATGGTTTAATTACATCAGTACAAGTGAGTTTTACAGGTAAAAAGAAAGCCCTACTTTTCTTAAACTCGTGTATTACTTATATAGTGAATTCAAAAAGCCTTGCGATTTAGATTTAACAGGATGTTGCAACTTTGAATGACTGTTATTTAGAATTTAAAAAATCTCTGGTAGATGTGATCCTTTTTGATATATTTATATAATATATATCAAAAAGGAATAAAACATTAAAGGAATTATATAACTATTATATATATATACTTTTCCCCAAATTATAAGTAGAGATATATTTTTAATATCGTAGCTTTTTTACCTAGATTAATTAAATTTTAAATTGACAGAAATACACCAAACTAAAAATAACAACCTAGGATTCATTAAGATCAATATATTACAAAAATAGCTGTAGAGTTTGATGAAAATCTAAGTTGATTTAAAAAAGTTCTGAAAAAAATTAAAGTGTCCTATCTCTATTTTGTCCGAACTGCAAAACCTAGCTTTTTGACCTAGATTTAATTAATTCTTAAATTTGACAGCAATACACCAAACTTCATAAAAACCTGGTATTTAGTAATATTAATACATCATCATGGCAGCTGTATAGATTATGGAAGATCAAAGTTGATTTGAAAAAAAATATTAAAAAAATTAAAGTGTACTATCTGAATATAGTACGAACTGCAAATTCTAATTCTTTGACCTAGATTAATTCAATACTTAAATTTGACAGCAATACACCAAACTTCATAAAAACCCGGGATTCAGTAAGCTTAATATATATCTAAGATATCTGCATAGTTTGATGAAAATCCAAGTTGATTTGAAAACATTATTAATCAAATTAATGTGTACTATTTCTATTTTGTCCAAATTGCAAATCCTAGCTTTATTTATCAAGATTAATTTAATTCTTAAATTTTACAGCAATACAACAAATATGACCTGGGATTCAGTAAGCTTTATATATATCTAAGATAGCGACATAGTTTGATGAAGATACAAGTTGATTTGAAAAAGTTATTAAAAAATTAAAGTGTACTATCTCTATTTTGTTGGAATTGCAAGTTCTAGCTTTTTTTTACCTAGATTACTTTAATTCTTCAATTTGACAGCAATACAACAAAAACAAAATGACCTGGGATTTAGTTAGCTGAATACACAACTGAGATAGCTGCATAGTTTGATGAAAATCAAAGTTGATTTGGAAACGTTATTAAAAAAATTAAAGTGTACTATCTCAATTTTGTCCGAATGCAAATTCTAACTTTTTAACCTAGATTTATTCTTTTTTAATTTGACAGCAATACACGAAACTTTATAACAATCTAGGATTCAGTTAGCTTGATATATATCTAAGATAGCTGCATAGTTTGATGAAAACCCAAGTTGATTTGAAAAAGTTATAAAAAAATTAAAGATGCTTATCTGAATTTATATAATAATTTTTATTTTGACCTATTGCAAAATTAAATTCTTTCGTTTCATAGCAATACATCAAACTACCAAATAAGCTTGAATTTTGTAAGATCAATATTATATTTAGTTAGATGGGCTGATTTACACCAGTCGATACTAAATTCGAGACCATTTCAAACTACACCAAGATCATCTAGTACTGAATCAGACAAGTCGAAACCTAGTCGAGTACACTTGGTTTTACTGCTTATTTTATGTATGCAGGTTTTATTGACGGGTGATTTATTGCAGAAAACCATTGGCCTGTTTAAAGGCTAATGTCCACTGTAGACGATATGTTTAAACCATTGACCACTGACCACTGATGACCCGTTGATCCATTGACATTCACATCATTATCGTATCTTTTATTTATAAAACTACTTCTAATAAAATTGTCGAGTTGGATAGAAATATATGCTCCTCTACGGTTTGTGTGAATGTCAAATTCAGGTTTAGGAATATTACATTCATTGGGACAATAAAATAATAACTGAAACAATCATCTACTTCTAAAATGTGAACAACATAATGAGTGTCAATTATAGGTTATTTCACAGGTTATTAAAAGCCATTTTCTAAATGTCACAATAATTACTATACAGGATATATATTCAAATTTTCACATCATTTTAAAAGTTGCGTTAAAATTTTCTAATTGCAGTATAGTTTCCAAATTGGACAACAAGATGAAGACACACATATTGCTTACTGTGGTTTTAATTCTAGAATTTCCATGTGTTGTTCAAGGTATGAAAAATAAAAATTGCTCATGAAAATAGTTAAGAAACTTCTTCTGGTTGTAGGTTTTTCATTTAACGCACAAATAATGTATTGAAATAACAATGAGAATCAGAATATACAACAGATAATGCATATGTTTTACGTTTAACTATTTTATCGTTAAATCAGCTGACATACTATTACAGTAATCCTAGCGATGGTATCTTTGTTATTTAATGTCAACTTGTGCACTAAATCGAAGGTACGATTTCACGATTAGGAAACATTGAGATAGACAATAGATAAACATGGAATAATTTAAAACTTGCTTACGTCAATTATAAATTTTGTCGATTTGCTGCATATAAACTAAACTTAGCAATTATTAGGTTGATCTGTTTTCTCTACTTTCATCCGATCCATTAAAAACTTTTAAAGTAGATGTGACTTAGACATTAAGTGAGCTGCAATGGCTTCACAAGGATTAAATAACAAGTGCATACTAAAGTCAGATTTAATGACATGACATTACAATGCTATCGGTACTATGACAACTAAATTAATACCGAAATTGCCATAACGCATAATGTATCTCAAAGTACCAGATAGGAGTAAGCATCTGTTAAAAATTTTACTGTGATACTGCGTGAAATATCTTATACAGTAACCTCATGAGCAGTTGAGGATGGCACTATCTTTAAAAATTTCAAGAAAAGAAATTGTAATTTTTTTTTAGAAATAATCAACCACCCTCCTCGCAATTATAATACAAGTTTACCACTCACTTTCTGGTTCACCTAGGGATCCTGTTTTTTTAATCTTAACCGATCTCTTCTTCTGCATATTTAAAGGTAAAAAAAAATACTTTATTTATTTTCAGTTTCATTCAACCTTGACAAAAATCAAAAGTATTCATACATTTTTATCGGTAATTTGTGCATTTTTCCTTTGATGTGTACTCGCTGATAATGTCAGTATCAGTGGACTGGCTGTGATATAAAAATTATTGGGTTAGTACGCAAATGACATGCGCGAATGCAACGCGTAAAGATCTACTTTCCCCTTTCATTCACAAAATTTGCGCGTGATTTTTATCGCAGAAGCGCACGAGATTTTTGGCGAATGAAACACTTGACATTGAGTATAACTTTAACTTTTATTTTGTTGTGAAAATGTGAACAGAAAATGCATGAAAAAGCCGACAGACTTAAAAAAAAATGCGTTATCTATAATTGATATATGAAGTACAACTTACACATCGTCCATGATGTTCCAATCCGAGTTTTTATTCATACAATACCTGGTGCTGTTCCAAGTAGTTTTCTTTTTCTGTTTCTTGAGAAGTATTTGTTTCACCTGTTCAGACACTATAAAGTGTTACAATATTTTTAAACGCAACACATAAATAGTGACCAAAAAGGTACCGCAATCGCATGAGAGAAGGTAGAAAAAAATGAAAGGAGAAGGTCCGGTAAGGACCGATTTTGGCCTCAAATTTCAGGTTCATCTGACGAAATATTTTGACCACTTTTTAAACACTTAAGTGTCTATTTTATTTGAATTAATTAGTTTATGCGAAAGATTTTAACAGATTTACTCATTAAAAACGATCTGATTCAAGCTCAAATATGAAAATTCTACCTAATATGCCAAAAAATGTCACTTTTCAGATGGTTTTTGGTAAAAATGAAAGTGGCCGCATCCGTGTTCATCCTCAACCTTTATATATGTTATGTATTATCATAAAATACAACTTACGTTTCAATATTAAGGATGAACACGAATGCGGCCACTTTCGTTTTACACGAAAACCGTCTAAAATTTAACTAAAATGCTAGAATTATGAGGATTTCAGTAATTTAGCATGACTTAATGGTGCTAGTACCGGATATATGTGCATTGTATTGTTAAAAACAGCTCATATTTATGTAGCAGAGGCATTCTACTGTCCAATAAATAACTAAAGGTTTACATTTTAACAATTTTGTAAAACTGCTATATTTTGGGGCCAAAAAGGGGTCTTACTGAACCTACTCCTTTACGCATTTTCGACATTTTTATGGGACCTTCATATACAATTTTAAAAGATGTGGTTTCATTGTCAATTTAAAGACAGATATTCATAGAACAAAAAACAAAAAAGTGAACTTATTCATATGCGGATCTAGGATAATCTAAAAAGGGGAGGGGGTAACCGGGGAACCATCTATTAAAATGTTTGAAATAATTATGAAGTAGACAAGAAATGAGCTTGTTCAGATAATTTACAAATTACAGTCAGCTTTGAGGCAGCAACCATTTGGGGGCGAAAAACAATCTATCAAGTCGAAAACATTTTTTTTCTTTCAATTTTAGCATTACATATAGTGGCAGCTGAGGATGAAACAAACAATTTTTTTTTTCTCAGAATCAAAAACAAATTATTTTTTCTCTCCAAAAAATGGAAACAAACTTTTTTTCCAAAAAAAACCCCATAGCCCCCCCCCCTCCCCCTCGAAAATCAAATGGTTGCAGCCTAAGTAAAATATAATTATAACTTGACGTCGTTGAACTTAAAAATGATGATCGGTGAAAAATCTGCTGATTCATATCGTATCATTCTAATGTTCTGACTTACTATGCCGCTGTTGAGGGGGGATATGACCTTAATCGAAGAGAAGCTCTACTGTGATAGTCGACTTTGGTATGTTTTTAACCCATATTGATAGGATTTCAAACTCCTGTAATTTAAATTCGGGACCTCGTGATTTCGTGTTTTTAAACCCGGGATTTCGGGATCAGGACCCTCCTATTCCCCCTCTATGTTGATGCTTTGTGAAAAATAAAGAAATCTGACTTACCGGTATGCTACCATTATATTTGCCATTGTTAGAGTCATGTCCAAAGCCGAACATTAATGAAACACATGCAATAATTCCTTTTCAATACTTTGTGCAAGATAACGCCATGTTTACTGCACTGTGACAACATTTCAAATGACGTAATGCAGCCTGTGACGTCAAGTGTGATTCGCCGTGATTCGACGCGAAAAAGAAGTTCGTTTGTTATTTTCTCTATTATTGTAGTATTTTTTTTTTTAAATTACCGATAAACAGAATAAAGGACTTTTTGTTTTAGATACTGACTTTATCACAGAAAATATCAGGCTCGCCCTTCGGGCTCACCTGATATTTTATTGTGATAAAGTCAGTATCAAAAACAAAAAGTCCTTTATTCTATATGTATTCGTTGTATGTATTATTGATAAGTATGTTTAGAAATTGTCCTTTTCAATCTTTATCTACGCAAATGACCCTACTACTTTTGACTGAAGTAAGTACGACCAACATGTATTTCATTAGTTTAAACTTTTTGATAAGTAAAATTAAATCAAAAACCAGACAGACAGATACACAGACAGAAGGACAAATGGACGGACAGACAGAAGGGAAAATAGACGGATAGACAGACAAACAAATAAATAGACAGACAGACAGACAGACAAATAGACAAACAGACAGACAGGCAGACATATGTATGATGTAAATATCTTTCAAAGAAAATGCCGACCATACATTGAACGTTGTATTGTTGTTATTCTTAGGTGTTTTAATAGACGATTGGTTAATAAGAACATTACTGCAGGACTACAATAAACTAGCATACCCTGGAACAACAGACAATGAAACTGTTGTTGTCAAACACGACATGACTCTAATTCGAATTGTGGAGTTCGTAAGTTTTCGGAATTACATTTGTAATCAGTTCGTTATATTTGTTATCAGTTAATTACATTTTTCACCTGTTTTATTAAAATTATCATAAACAACATGTTGCTGTGAAAGGCTGTTCATTTTCTATCAAATGAATTCTACAAAGTTTAAAAGCATCGAATTTAGAAATATCTACGTTTTGAAACTATTCAGAAAGAATAATGGTATCAACTTTTTACACGAAATTTCGTCGTTCGCAGTTTCACAAAATCCTTCTGATTCAAAGTGTTTTTTTTTTATAAAGACCGAAGCATATACACAGTATTTACTGTTTTGGATAAGATGGAGTTTTCAAAGACAGAAAGATAAACGAGCTTACACAAGATGAAATAGAGAAAAATCGGTCTATAAAATAAATAATAGAAAATCAGTAAATTAAAAGTGAAAATTGTAGCTTTAATTTTAATCTTATTATTTCATCTATAACAGTATCAATCTTTTAACTTGTTTGTGGAATGTAGTGGTGTACGTTAATGCGACAGGAATCCAACAGCAAATACAACAATAAAAAAAATCGTTTTAGAGCACAGCACAGATTGAATATCATACGAATTGATATCTACGCAAAATTTCAAACTTGCATTGATTTTTAGGCTATAAAACCTATTGAATCATTCCAAAGAATAAATCTTAGATCTGTCATTAACATGATTAATAAGCATCCCTCAAATAATGTTACACTTGCTAGTGATAACCACTTTAAAACAAAGAAAATGTATAATATAGAAAATCTTTGACCTTTATTCTGCATTAACACTTTAGATGATGAATGACTAAGTCCGTCAAGGAAATTATTTCTGAATAATTACTGAAGATGTAAATATGTTTCATTATAATACGTTATTCTGATTGCGTAACTGCAATCTCGCCTTATTCCTTAATCACTTTCATTTCAAAATGAATAGTAACACTCATGTCAACACTTGCTACTACAATAAAATGTACTGGTAAATAAAAGTAAAAAACTGATAGTAATCGTGTTTTCATGATTATAGCAAAAAAATGTAATTATAAGTATTGAATACTTCTTTTAGTAATTTCATACGGTTGTAAAAGCGTTGACCGTGAGCATATTTTAAAAATGAACCCCCGCGCTTCATACAAAATATACTTCGGTCAACGCTTTTACATCTCAATGTAGTTACAAAAAGAAGCATTCAATTCAACATGACCTTTATTGTTAATTCAATTGAATACCAGTAGATATGTAATTATAATTTATGAGGACATTTTGTATATATTGTTTACATTGAATATATATATACAGGATGGTACAAAATTGAGGATAGACGCATGGCTAAATACAGAATGGAGAGATCCACGATTCCTTTGGGACTCTTCTCCATCTATTATTCGGTTGCCAATATCACAGATTTGGACACCAGATATCGTTCTATACGACAAGTGAGTACATTACACGTATAGAAATTAATTTGATAAGTAAGATAATATGATTGTTTTTTATTGAAATCTTTCAAAATCTTCTAACTGGTTTACATTTTAGATGCACAGCTATACTTGACTCTATCATATATTAAAAGTTGAATGATTTCAGATAATTTCGATTTAAAATATAAGCAAATGACCTTTCACAAACGCTCATTATATAATGCAAAGATGTATTTGTACCCTTAGTTAACTTTTGTTTTATTCTTTTGTATAAATATATTTTTTGTTTGGGTTAAAAAGGATTCAATGTCAATTTGATAATTAAAAAAAGATATTGCTTGAAATGTTTTCAAAAAGACCCATCTATCTCAAAAATTGTTCACTATACGGAGAAATCTCTTAAATGTTAATTTTGATATCTGACACAACATTTTTATTTTTATTTTACTGCTTCCATGACTATGGTAAAACATGTGCAAGGCGAGCATTTAATATACTAACGTTTGTATTGTTGTTTTTTTACAGTCCAGACACAATGACACGATTTGAACCAAACGCATTGATTCACCAATCAGGACGTGTTTACCATAGCCAGCCAATGCGTCTAGAGGTCGATAACTGTGGACAGTTCAAGGATGAATTTAGATGTACCTTCAAATTCGGATCATGGACATTTGATGGATTTAAAATTGATTTACAAAACAGAAGCCAGGTCATAGATTTGTCAAACTTTCAACTTCAAAACTATGATATAATAGATACAAGCGTGGTCAGGAATGAGTTGCATTATGCGTGTTGTCCGGAATCGTATCTTGATATTACCTACACAGTTAATATGAAAAAACTAAAGACAGGATGGTTTTACTAAGTTTCATTCTTTGTAGATTTTTATTGTTTCCACGGAAGATATTTCAGTGTTTTGTGGTAATAAATTATCCAAATACGTTTGTATGTTCATTTCAAATATAAAACACACATACAGTATAGATCACTTCTAACCTCTCATTAGAACTGTCAGAATATTTTGTCATAGAACTGTTCTAACTTGTCCTAGAACAGTTCTACCTAGAACAGTTATACCCTAGAACTGTTCTAAGTAGAACTATTAGAATTAGTTATATGTAGAACTAACTAAATCAGTTCTAGGTAGAATTGTCAGGATCAGTTCTAGGTAGAATTGTCAGGATCAGTTCTAGGTAGAATTGTCAGGATCAGTTCTAGGGTAGAACTGTCTAAATCACTTCTAGGTAAAACTGTCCAAATCAGTTCTAACAGTAGAACTGTCCAAATCAGTTCTAACCGTAGAACTGTCAGCAGAACTGACTTAATCAGTCAGGACTGTAGAACAGTTCTAAATTACGTCACTGCAGTAATGGCACTTTAGAATTTAGAAAAAATTAAATCACTTCCAATTACTTTGCAATATAATAGCGGATTTTCTATATCTGTTACTGATCAAACGTTACATGTACAAATATCGAAGTGAATAGAAGGTTATCCAACTCATCGGAGAAATAGTTTTATAAGATTGCATACGGAAACATCATTGTTTACGTTTCTTTGTTCCCCTTTTTTAACAGTCTCTTCCTAAATATAACTCTGCATTTAATTCATGGAATTTTAATCGTAATTTACCTTGTTTACATTCATTCAAGATTCTGTTTTGACAAATGTTCAAACGAAAATTGTACAGTGGATGAATTATGGGATATTAATGAAAAAAGTATTGTATAGCGTAAAATATACATTTGTGACATCGCGTCAATTCAGCCAGACTTTTCCATAACGATTATAAATGATATCTGGGAGTCTGGAACTCAGAAAAATATATTCGATCTGAACATGAATGAAACATTTGCCCCTGGACGTTCGGCTAGAAACAAAATCATGCATTTTTCTTTGCCTTCTTCAAATTATATTAAGAGCTTGTCTCACAGAAAACCATGCAAAAGTGTCGAGGAGTGAATTTTGCGGAATCTCTTTAAATTTGGTACACACAACCCTTAGGCCATGCCAATAACACTTGCAAAATATTTTGCTTAAATTTTATCGGATAGCCAAGTTTTGTCGCGCCATCTATTTTCACCCTTTTTTACGTGGAAATTTCCAAATTCTAGGTTTTTTTTATTGATTTTAATCCACCAAATAATTAGTTCTAGCTATGAAAAATATCTATTTCCTTCAATGCATATGATAAAGCATAATAAAGGAAATAAAGAAATGTAAGTAATAAATATATATAGGATTTTTTACAGTAGGATCTCTATGTTTATTAAACAGGTGTTTCAGGAATTGACTATTTTACCAAATTTAGGACCTGAAGAAATTATAAAATATAGAAAAGGTGAAGCCGTAATTAAAAGATGAATATGTCAACATGAACTACTATGATAGCTTAAAGAAATATAAAAAATCCACCTACGGCAAATATTTAGAAATATATTTTGTATATATCAGTGTACGGCTACTTTTTATGGTATTTTTATAAATTTTTTTATGTAACTAAATCTTTTCCTTACACAAAACCACAAATTATGGTGCAATTCGTATCAAAATGAGTGATTTTATACTTCAGCTGCTGTTTCTTGTTAATTCAAAGCAAAAGTATAGTGAAATTAATAATCAAAGTACTAAAAGCTCTCACGGAAAGCTCCATTTCACAAATGAAAAAAAAATGGTTCGATTCAAAATCCAAATCCTCAAATTTGAAACTGCTTATTTCATGTTTTGTCTTTGAACTGTTTCCATTATTATATCTGGCACTTGCTTTTATATGCACTTTAATATTCAAAATGAAATATAAGCACGGACATGTACTGGATCTGCATATTTATGCAAATGTAATGTTATTGGAAATCGTACATGCTACTCGTGAACATTCATTTGTTTGTAAGTATGCCCGTTTTTCAGTATTTTGGTCCAATAGTACCTGATATGGAGGCTGTAAAATTAGAAAAAACACAAATCCTAGTCACAACGAAAAAGTTTAATTAGACGTAAGTCAGGTTTGAAAGGTGATGACAGAATAACTTGTTATAAATTTTTAACGAAAAAAAACAAAACAATCACGACCTTTTTTCAAGTTTAAATTACACAAAAAATTTAGCTTTTTTGGTTTGTTTTAATGCAACAAGACACTGAATCCTTTACATCTCTTTTTAATAGCCCTTACTGACATTCAAATCATTATCATGATTATAGAATTTATTGTTCATAAAATCATTAATACCAGTTGACTCGGCAAAAAACATATCAACATTCAGTTTACAGCAAAAGTAGCCATATCATTGTCCTTGTAATATTTTATGAATGGTCACTTCTATTATGGCTTATAATTCTCATTGTATATTCACAAAAACAAGATCAACACATCTAATATCTACCCTGAATAGTATAATTCCTATTTGTGGTAGGTTCTTTCTATTGTCACTTATTCACTTTCATTTTCAGAAACTGACACTTTGGAGGTTGAGGTCTCCGATTTTTTTTTTACAGAAAACATGCATTGATTATTTTGAGTTTGTTCAGTTGTTAATCGGTTTCCTTTTTAACAAAGTATCCAACTTCAGTAACTATTGTAGTTTATGTAATTTGGATCTTCATTCTGGCTTATTACCATGATTATATAAAATTCGGAATTTTTCCAGCCTCACAGATACATGTATAGGTAGCCTTAGAACTTGCAGTGTGAATCTTAATACTTTTCTCTTACTGCGATGTAACCTTTCCAACTCCATGTTTTATGAATTTCGCTGACATTTTATTCAGTATATTACATGTATGTAACTACAAGTTCAATATACCCACCAAATTCACACATGAATATTTGCACTGTAAAACCTGACTTGTCCTATGCACTATACTATCAAATACTTTTAATTTCTATCCATTTGAAACATTTTGTACATGTTTTATCAAGTTTAAAATTTCTCCACAACTTCTATCATGATTTTGTCAGATCAGGACACGAACAGAAAAAAATTTAACATGTGTGTCATGCTAAACAGTAAGTAGCTTCAACTGCTGAATTTTCATTCATAAGCGGCTTGTTTTCTTGTACATATGGGTTATACTGCTCTAGCAACGAATAGCTTCAGAAGTATGTGCTCACTGAATAGCGTGGACAACCTAAAATATGAAAAACATTTATTGTTAAATATACAAATAGAACCCTTTTGAGCAGAAACCAAGTTATGACAGAAAGAAAAACATCTTATGTATAATCAAAAACAATTTTAAAACAATTTTAATACAATCAACAATAATGTTGGATTGCTGTCCCATTGACATATAATCCACACCTCCTTTTACTCATGTGCATGATATGTGCAAAACAATGATATAACTATTCCAAATTTCAACATTAGAAATACATGTATTCCAACCCTGAGAACAATTTCTATTTCGTTTCAATGGTTAAATTTGAATGTAAACAAAATTGATTAATTTAATTTCTAATTTACTTTACTCATTTTCAAAATAACGAATTTTAATCATGAGAATAATTATGAGAGTGACGGAGCATAGTATCCTGGATAGAAATACATAGTCCCCTCTTGCTTGAAATTTCTGGAAAAAAATGCTATATACTTAAAATAATCTATAACTTGGCATGGTGTATTGTAATACATATCAAGTCAATATCTTTCAGCACGATGAATAATTATATATATAAAAGGTTTGAAAACTGAGTATTAGACATGTTTGATTGAATCAGACGTAACAAAATTTGAACTTGATATGTAACCTGTCATTATAAAAGTACATAGACGTACTTGTACCAATCATAAAAAAAGGTGAAAAACTGATTATTTGTGTGAATTTTCTAAGGAAGGACGGACTGACGAACAGACAGACAGACAGACAGACAGACAGACAGACAGACAGACAGACAGACAGGAATCAATATATTTTCATATCAAAACAATTTACAAAAAAACAATATTTGACAGGCAAGAATCAATGACAACAGACAGACAGCATATTTTCATATCAAAACAATTTACAAAAAAAAAAAAATATTTGGCAGACAAGAATAAATGGCAACCGCTGTTTTTGTTAAATTCATTCCCAGTTTATACGAATAATAAGGAACTTAGAGCTTAACATAGTTGATACATGTACTATACCTGTTATTGTAATCTGCATTTTGATAATACATATGAAGGATATATACATGTATATATATATATATCACCAATGTTTTTGATTTGGGAAACTTTTATCATTAGATTGACTTTCATATGCCCCATTTATGTATTTGATACTAAATTACTTGAGCCCTTAGTTAACCAAATAATCTTGCAACATTAGCCAAAATTCTACTGAAATATAATGCCTAAAATTGAGTTTTGGTACATACATTTGTACATTGTATGTCATGTTTATTTGCAATGTAAGAGACAATTGATCAGCTTCGCCATGAGCGCATGTTGCTGTTTCAAAAATGAAAGTTCAATAACTTCTCAAAGCCATATCTGACAGAATGATAGACCTACAGACAAAGTTATACCATAATAAGTCCCATTAACGGGTATAAAAGGTATTAACTATTGAAATATATGTACAATGTAAATCTACATGTGTTATTATATATCTTGCCAATATTATATTCATGATTTAAATATGTATGTACATACATTTCTCGTTTTTCTGTTTGAATGGTTTTACACTAGTTATTTTTTATGCCAGTTACAGCTTGCTGTTTTGTGTGAGACAAGGCTCTGTGTTGAAGGTCGTACCTTATAATGGTTTACTTTTATAAATTGTTACTTGGATGGAGAGTTGTCTCTAATATTGGCTTTCATACAACATCTTTCTATATCTATATGTCAGATGGTATAATATGCATTGGGACTGCAGGTACTTTTTATACAATAACGTATAGACTGTTCCTGGTGACTGTTACCGAGAAAATCACCCCCTCTTCCTAGGAGTGATTTTCTTATAAATTAGGTTCGTCACAGACAAAGGACCTGTATTTGTAATCCCAAACTGTAAAGGGATTACAGCTGCATTTAAATTTCTTTATAATTATAGATATTGTACATGTTATATCACATGTCTGCCCTTAACAGAAATTTCCACTGGGAGGTTACATGGACTCACAATACAATCAACCAGCAGGGATGGGGTGGGGTTACTTTTATATGAACGGACCCCCCCCCCCCCCTTTTGCAACCCCCTGGCTATGTTGGGTGTGTATCGGCTGACCCTTCTTTAGTTCTTAATAAAAGATATGCAGCCAATGATTTATTTGTTGTATTTTATATATTATTATTATTTACCTGATGTACATGCTGTATACTTCTGTTCAGTTTTCTGTACGGAAGTTCAAGACCTGCTTTAAACTTGACGTTCGTTGTGGTCATAATAGCAACATCAAACTAAATTCCTTCTCAACTTAGCCTCGACATTATCTCTTGGTGTCAGCTCTACATTTTTGTAATATCTCATTATCTGACACTCAGTGACAGGACATTTTCATGCAAACATGGCAAAGCTCTGAGCTGACAAAATGTGAGAAAACTCTTGACTTGTATCTTCACATTGCAGCATTGACATCAATACAAAGTGTGATGCATCTTTATGTCACTCAAACAGCTTATGTAAGGTCCTACTATCACAAAAAGGCTTAGTTGCTAGTTTCAGGGAAGTCTGCATCTCATGATCTGAGCAGGTACCTTCTTTATAGTAGTGTGGAGAACAATATAAAGGGAGATAACTCTTGATAACAACCATTAAGCGAAAGCTACAATGTCTTATTCATTTATATGTTATACATTTGTAAATTGTTTTACATGAGTAAAATTTAAAAAAAATGTTCAAAATTAAACATTTAAATTGATAATAACATCATGTTTTGTTTGATATATGCCCAAAATTGGTTTAGTTAAAAATGCGGGAAAAGTCTTTAGGTGGGTTTTTAGAACAAAAAATAAGGATGTTTTTACTAATTTGCCATGGGTGGATTTTTTATATTTTTTTAATCCAATAAAAATTTGTGGAAAGAAATTTATTTTATGTATTTCTGTTTTCACCTTTTCGAAAACCAGCGACTTGAACTTGGCTAGTAAATGACTTATACAAAACAAGGCATTAAACAGAGCACCCTTTAAGTGTGCAAATAAATAGAAAACTTTTTAAATGCGTAATTTATTATCTTTTACATATATTTCGACAATATAAATTGCTAGAACCCAAATAGAACTAATTTGGTGACTTTTAAAGTAATTTCAAATAAACATATATTTGAAGGAATTTTTGGCTAATTTTGTCCAATTAGGCAAATTAGCTTGTTACTAAAAATAGACACAATTCAGAGAGGTTTCAAATATATTTTCTGGTTTCCATTGAACCTAGGATATGAAAAAACTTCATTTGCTGGAAAAGTTTTAACCAACCTCCTGGACGATTTTTCAAATTTTGCATGGTTTTCTGTGAGACAAGCTCTTAACAATATACTATTCCAAGAAGAGAACTTCCCATACATGTACTTTTTATTTTAAGATAAAGTATATGAATCAGTCATGTGAGCGTTGGATGATGCCGTTAAATAGTTTTGTTTAAAAAAACCTATCACAAACTACTGACTTAAAAAGTCACTTTAGTGACGGTTCATTATTATGGATACAGTAAGGAAATAACGGCACGCTACATTTTTAGATATAGTATAAATTCACCTTATCGCTATTTGTCTGCCATTACTGAACATTACACAGGTTTGCGTAAAATTTTGACGTCATAAAACAAAATATCTGACGCCACAATGAAAAAGTGATTGTTGTATGCTTCAAATGTTCAAGAGGCCGGGTCAGTCAGGATTAGGGATAAGGTGTATTGTGTTCCAAAGTTGGTGTCATTTTTATCATACGATCCGTTCTGACATAGATATATTATTGGTTTACAATGAGGCCATATATTTACATGATAAAGTGTAAATAAGTTCATTTTTGGTTAATGCGGTCAAATAATTTTGTTAAAACGACTCAGTCTGATATATCTAAACTACTAAGAAAAATTTACAATACAATATTTTGAGTAAAAAGAGGACTTGCTGGTACTCTAAATTGATGTGGATTTTTTTTGTAGCCAATGTGTTCCAATGTTGGTGCCATTTGCAATGAATGTAGCTATTACGATATGTCAGGTGTGAGTTGTGTTCTTTAGACATATCTTGATTTCCACCAAGAAAGTGCAATGGTACATATATGTAGATTACAATCAAATATGATCAGATGGGACCACATAACAATAAAACAAAATTCCTAATGCCAACCTTGTCTGAGGGAGTTGAAACAATCGATTATAAGTATAGTCTAAATTATCAACGACGAACTCATGCATTTTATGTTTATAATCATAATCGCTAAAGCCAATAATGTAAAAATAGTCATTAGATTAGCTAGGTTTGTAGTTTGGTACACCAGATGAGCTTTTCGTTGAAAGTCATGAATGTATAAATACGCAGAAACTTGAAGAGCAATACGACGAAATGTGTCTTAGAATGAAAAGCAAAAAACTCATCTTATAAAGTCAAGTTTGCCCGAGGGAGTTGCAGCAATGGATTATAATTAAAAATATATTTCTTGCAATTCAGATTGTTCATTGTTTTAAAGTTAACATTAACCAGTGTTAGAGGCCGCATTGTGACTCCTATTTTTTACATCCTTGTCCTCCGTTCTGTATGGATAATTGTGTTATTTGCAATCAAACATTACGTCCGTGTTATGGTGGTACATTTGTCTATAGAAACAAATGTAAAATCATCAATTGCTAGCATAGTATACTAAGAATTTTAATATGACATGTTTCTTTCACTTTGTTAACCACACTGTGATAAAATTCCAGGTATATCAATCACAATCTTTGCAATTTTGCAGCAACATAACAACTTTTGATTTTTCTACGCTATATACTACTATTCCCCATGCCCAGTTGAAAGATCGACTACACCATCTCATAAAACAGAGCTTTTTCTATAAAAATGGAAATCGTAGATACAAATTTCTTGTTTTGGGTTACAATAATTCATATTTTGTGAAAAATCACACTGAATCTCCCAGAAAATATACTGAAGATGATATTATCAAAATGCTGGACTTTTTGATCGACAATATATTTGTTGAGTTTGGAGGATTTATATTTCAACAGACAATCGGTATTCCAATGGGTATTAATTGTGCACTCCTGCTGGCTGATTTGTTTTTGTACTCGTATGAAGCAGAATTCATTCAGAACCTTCTGAAAGACAAAAAGAAAAAGCACCTTGCGAAATTCTTTAATTTTACTTTCCGATATATTGATGATGTTCTATCATTGAATAACCCATATTTCAGCCAATACTTACATCTCATATATCCAACTGAACTTGAAATTAAGGATACCACTGATACTAGAAGGACTGCTTCATACCTTGATGTTTTCTTCAATATTGACTTAGATGGACGACTTCACACGAAAATCTATGATAAACGGGACGATTTCAACTTCCCAATTATCAATTTCCCATTTCTCAGCAGTAACATACCCTCTGCCCCTTCGTATGGTGTTTACATATCACAATTGATACGTTATTCTCGCGTTTGTTCACACTATACGGACGTCATATACAGGAGTGTGCTCCTTACGCTGAAACTGCTCCAACAAAGTTATGAGGACAGATTAAAATTGACACTCCGTAAATTTTATGGACACCATCACAATTTGGTGGATCCATACGATGTGCCGTTGACCAAACTAGCTAAGGACATTTTTACCACATGGTAGATTGTGTTATGTCATAATGTCGTCTAATCTTTTAATTACCAAACGTGACTTATTCCCGATTGTGACTGTTTTGCCGAGTGTAAACTCGCATTACTATAAGACGTGGCACGGTACTTGTCTATCGCAAATTCATGTATTAAGTTAAAATGTTTAATGTTATATTTGTAATTCTCATCGGATTTTGTCAAATGTGTTGACGTCTTTTCTATTATATTAATGTGTTATGGTAAAGAAAATTAATCACCGCCTTCATTTATCAGATTTGATTTCGTTCAACGTAATCAGTACGATATTTTACGTTTGAAGTTCAAAACAAACCGGACATAGTTTTATAATATAGTTAATTGCTACCTTAAGGTAAATTAAGGAATGTATCTCCCTCGTGCAAAGCTCTGATTCCTTTCACGGATTTGGCTATACTTTTTTGACCTTTTGGATTATAGCTCCTCATCTTTTATATAAGCTTTGGATTTCAAATATTTTGGCCACGAGCATCACTGAAGAGACATGTATTGTCGATATGCGCATCTGGTGCAAGACAATTGGTACCGTTAATTTTATTAGTTTGATATTAATAAGTATTAAAATGTGCTTTGTTATTAAATGCAATATCAGTATTTAGTTCTAATATATAATCTTGAATCAATCCTAATTCTATCTTATTCATTCTTATGTGACGTCATTTTTCATTTTTTGATGATCTGTTTTACAAATTCAAATGACGTAATTTTTTCATCATTTTTCAGTTTCAAATAGGACGTCACTTGGCGTGGAGGCTTAAACTTATTCGGATGTGTCTACTTTTGTGTTTCAAATGTCTGGTTATGTTAATGTATTTCAGTTGTTTCCTGTAATAAGTTAATACTTCAGTTTTATCATGTACATCTTTTGAATATTAATTTTATAAAATTTACTGTTTGCAAAAGTATAAATTATTCTAAATTATAGGGATTTTCTGGTAACTAACAGAAAACCCTTGCCGTTTTTGGCACAACCTTTTTGATCTGTTGGTCCCCGATGCTGTTCAACTTTGTACTCGTTTCGGCTTTCAAACTTTTGTATCTTGGCGTCACACGTAGATCTTGTGTGGACAAAATACACTTCTGGCGTATTAAAATTTTGAACTTGTTGCCTTTTGTTGGCTGTTGTTCGTGTGATTCTTTGTCAAATGTGTTCTCCAATTTATTTATATTGTAGTCCTGTGTTGTCATTTTGATGTTATATTTCACATGGCCATAAAAGTGCGAGGTTTGGCATGCCACAAAACCAGGTTCAACCTACCAATTTTTCCTTTAAAAATGCCCTGTACCAAGTCAGGAATATGGCCATTGTTATAATATAGTTCGTTTCTGTTTGTATTACATTATAACGTCGTGTCGTTTGTTTTCTCTTATTTTTGAGTGTAAATTCACATTGCGATAAGACGTGTCAAGGTACTTGTCTATCCCGAATTCATGTATTTGGTTTTGATGTTATATATATATGTTATATTTGACATTCTCGTGGGATTTTGTCTATGTGTGTTACATTTTAGTGTTATGTCGTTGTTCTCTTATATTTAATGCGTTTCCCTCGGTTTTAGTTTGTTACCCCGATTTTGTTTTTTGTCCATGGATTTATGAGTTTTGAACAGCGGTATACTACTGTTGCCTATATATATCTATACTTAGCACAGACTCCGAGATGTACATTTAATGGCTGTTAAAATATACCACCCATGTAAATCGTAACCTATGTGCAAACACTTTGTCGATTTCGCTATGTTAAAAATTACTATTGAAAAATCCAACAGAACCTTTTTTTCTCATTCTGAGGCATAACCAAAAGGAATTAATGCATAAGGGATCGAAAAGACGTAAAAAAAAAATCCTTTAAATTCCATAAATATTTTCGGTGCATTAAGGTCATTTCAAAACATTACGTCAAACGAATGAAAACGCCAAAGCTGAAGGTTTTTCAATTGCTTTTACCTTTTAAACAAGAATAATATTGCATTAAATATTTTTTTGAGGTAGGTATTGCTTTTTTTTCTATTCTTTTGCATTATTCTCACATTTACTGATTTCAGCAAGTCAACATGGTGGCTCCTTGGTTACAAATGGCAACAGTTAATTTGACGGTACTTTCGAGATAGAAAAAATGCAAATTAAAAAAGGAAAATGGTGGGTTTCGAGAATTAAAAGAATCAACCACATTTGTTTTTGGCGGTTATTTAAGAAATAATTCATGCAAGCTACAGATTTATTGGATGTTGTTTAACATTTATCAAACAGTGGATACAATAGAACAGCCACGCACACCACATACCCATCCCCGCTTCAGTTTTTGAATGTCCGTATTTGTCCTATTAGAAACGAAATAATTCACGTAAGCCATATATTTGTTGTAAATTTACACATGGCCTGGGCTGTGATATTCCTAAATGTTATCCCTCGGTAACGCTCAGGAAAAAAAAATGGCTGGACAATTTCTCGATTATCTTTATAAAGTACAAAAATGTCCAAAACTCGAATAGAAATCAAGTCATTAACATTTAATCAATGTTAGTCTGTAAAGTACTTTTCTAGTTTTATCTCATAAAAAACACACGAACCAAAACAATTGAAAGGCAGGAATGTATAAATTCGTTAAAAAGTAAGGCGCTTTAGGATCAGAAAGGCAAAAAGAAGAATAACTGAACACATCTAAGGTCAACTATGCATGAAGGGATTAAAACTACTTTTTTTCGTTATGTCTTACTGTATCAACGGGAACTTTAAAATCATGTTCAGAGCAGTGCTCTGAATACTCAAATGATGATATTCAGGTGTCGAACAATGCATCTGCAGTGGTTCGACTCAGCGCTTGTAAATGAAAATAACATATTATAAATTGTGTATTCACCCGAAACATTCTCTGGCTTTATCATCATATATAATTATATACCAAACTTCGAAAGTGTTGTATCAATATGTAATAACTTCAGGAGCAAGAACACACAAAGGACATAGTAATAACAGCCAAAATCATCTTTGGTATTCTTTTCCTGAGGAAGTTGAAACATACGAAGAAATTGTCATTTTTTTTATTTATTTTTTTGCTGATAATATCGGTTTTGGGTTTTTTGTTTTAGAACTAATCAGTCTTTTAGTTTTCTTGTTTAAATTGTTTCACGTGTTTCCTTACCAAAAGATTCAAGCTTACTGTATGGTTTGGATATTCCTAAAGAATGGAGACCGTACCGTAATTTCTACTTGTTAATATCCTCGTCCTTTGCACATTGTACAAATAGCTGTTCTTTTCACAATTAAATGTTCCGGCCTTGTTATTTTATTATGCTGTATATATTTTCTATAAAAATATAGATTATTTATTTGGACATCAGATGACAAATTTTAAACAAAAAGCATAGTATAAAAAGAAATATTCACATTTGTATTTAACTACAGGTGGTCCAAAACTTTTTTTATTTGAATGGACTTGTAAATATCATAGAGAGGAAGCGGAAGGAGTATACAAACGCATAGGTCGATGACAAGCCGACAACGCAATGGCGAAAACCGAAAAGAGAGAAATTCAGTTTTGATCAGAAATGTATTGCTGGTCATCACGCTTTACAACGCTATTGGAATTTTTAATATTACTAAACATTGAAATAACAAAAATACCGAATTTCAAGGAAAATGAAATTTCTTATCAAATAGCAAAATCAAAAGCTCAAACACATCAAACCAATAGAAAACAACTGTAACATGATTGACTTTGTACAAGCATTTCCAAGTAAAAAATGGTGGGTTAAATCTGGTTGTATAGCTAGTTTAACCCCTAATTTGTATGAAAGTCGCATATAATAAGATTAGGTACTCTCTAGGACCAGCTGCTTCTTCTTTTAAAAAATGAATCACCTGTCACAAAGTATAATACAATAATTTGCAATAAGAATAGATTCTTGCAGCTTAGATGACCAGGTAGTAGGCATGTTTTTGTATAAATCTAGAAGTAGGCCGAAAATGTGCAATTGAAGACAAACATATTACTTTTACCATACAGATGATACACAAATATGTTAATTTATGTATCATTGTCATTTTTGGTAAGTTTCTTTTGTTACCTATTCTTACATTGGACTCGGACTTCTTTTGAACTGAGTATTAATGTGCGTATTGTTGTGTGTTTGTTTTTTTCTACATTGGCTAGCGGTATAGGGGGAGAATTGAGATTTCAAAAACATGTTTAACCCTGCCGTATTTTTGCGCCTGCCCCAAGTCAGGAGCCTCTGGCCTTTGTTAGTCTTGTATGATTTTTACTTTAGTTTCTTGTGTATTTTTCGGAGTTTAGTATTGAAGAGCCATTGGTGGCCTTCGGCTATTGTCTGCTTTTTGCTCGGGTAGTTGTCTCTTTAACACATTCCCCATTTTCATTCTCAATTTAAGATGTGGTTAAAACGGAAATAGAAATCAATTTACATATTGTGATGCTATGTAAACTCTAGTTAAAACAAAAGTGTCAGGTATATTTACTGCACAAAACGGTTATAATGTCAAATTATGTAAGTTGGGACATTCATTTACTAGCACTTGATCGATACCGCTGCTGGTTTATTGTTGGTTAGGGGGAGGGGGTATCATCAGCTCTATTGACAATAAGTGTATGCTGACATGATGTCACATATACCAACTTTAAATTCTTTGTTCTTAGATCTAGAAATTATTATGAAAATAAAGTTCCAACTCCCTTTGGTATATTTGACCATAGATGATTTTGGCTATTATGCTAAGGTCCGTTTTGATATTAGCTTCAGCTTTTTATGTACGTACCTCTGACATACAAACATAATGAAGATCAATCCAGAAAAAAGTTTGTCGTATGTAGGAAATTTATACGTTTTTAACTGCTTAGCTATATCACTGTTCTTACCATTACACTTGTCGGAATGAGTTTTTGCAGTTTTTGAAGTCTGTTATGAAATTACCTGTACATGCATTGGTGTATTATTTGTTAACAAGTTTCAGTTCAATTACGGCGAATTTTCTGAATAAAATCCATAATGCGGTTGAATATTGTAGTCCAAATCTACTATTCAATTTGATATGCAAAGAAGAGATAAGTACTACGACAGTGCAAACATCGAGGGGTATGTGCGAGAACTTTTGGTTAACATGTTTCTATACTGGTGATGTATTATATTTCTCTAATTTTTGTGCTATTTTCACATTTCCTGGCCGGTGTGAGAAAAATATTTCTCCTCACTAGTGAAAAATCTGTTCTCGGCAAATGATTGGTCGAAATTTGATTATGACGTCTAAATGTTTTGTTTTCTTCTGAATTTTTCTATTGTGACGTCATGAAAAAAGGCAACCATGCCTGATGACGTCGCATATAAAGAACACAAATTTCTGAAAATCTTTGAAAAAGAAGGAAAAAAATCATTAGAGAAACAGATTCCTACACCAGAACTCGTTTATTACGATATTTCTCCACTCTCGACAGTTAAATTTTAGTTATTTAAAGAGCTCGGCAAGCCTCGCGCTTTAAATAATAAAATTTAACTGTCTCGAGTGGAGAAATATTGTTATACACTTGTTGCAGTGTAGGAATCTATATGTCCACATTTTCAGGTTAAAGATAAGATTAGATTTCAATAGCCCCTCAAGATATAAATGATACACATTACACTGCTTCTTTGGTAATCAATGGACATATACAGTTTGATAGATAAAACATTTTAAGGCTATGTTGTATTAACTTACACTTATATTTTCATGTTGTGAAATGACATAAATGCGCCAAAAAGATAAATAGACTTTCGCGGAATTTTATTTAATTTTTATTCTGTTGATTTCTCCGAGCTCTTGTGCATTACTTCATTTCATTATGCATACGAATAAGAATAAAAGTTATTTTGTCTTTTTTAATTGCACTTTTTAAAACAATAAAATCGGCAAAGGGTCTGCAAATAGGTTCCAATACATGTAGATTTACGTTGGAAGTATATTGTAACAGCCATTATTATGTATATCTCTGAGTCTGCGCTAAGTATATTTTATCGAGAATTTTATCACAGTGTTGTTTACAAAGCTAAAGAAGCACGTCATATTAGAATTCGGCTTTTATTACAAGTTTTTTTTTGCGTTCTTGCACCTTAATTTGTTACGTATTGATGCAACACTTTCGAAGTTTGGTATTGAATTAAAATATGATGATAAAGCCAGAGAGTGTTTCGGGTGCATACCAAATTTGTGATGGGTTATTTTCATTTACAAGCGCTGAGTCGAACCACTGCAGATGCATTGTTCGACCCCTGCATATCATCCTTTGAGTATTCAGAGCTGTGCTCTGAACATGATTTATATCATACATTTTTTAAAGTTCCCGTTGATACAGTAAGACATAACGAAAAAAAAGGTTTTAATCCCCGGAGGCATAGTTTACCTTAGATGAGTTCAGTTATTCTGCTTTGTTCCCTTCTGATCATAAAGCGCCTTACGTTTTTACGTATTTATACATTCCTGTCTTTCAATTGTTTTGGTTCGGGTGTTACTAAAAAAGGGTACAAAGAAGAATAACTGTACATACATTTCCATGTAGAAAATGGTGGGTTAAATCTGGTTTTATAGCTAGTTTAACCCCTAATTTATATGAAAGTTGCATAGAATAAGATTATGTACTCTCTAGGACCAGCAGCTCCTATTTAAAAAAAATGCATCACCTGTCACAAAGTATAATACAAGAATTTGCAATAAGAATAGATTCTTGCAGCTTAGATGACCAGGTAGTAGTCATGTGTTTGTATAAATCTAGAAGTAGACCGAAAATGTGAAATTGAAGACAAAAATATTCATTTTACCATACAGATGATACATAAATATGTTAATTTATGTATCATTGTCATTTTGTTTAGTTTCTTTTGTTGCCTATTCTGACATCGGACTCGGACTTCTTTTGAACTGAGTATAAATGTGCGTATTTTTGTGTGTTTGTTTTTTCTACATTGGCTAGAGGTATAGGGGAAGGGTTGAGATCTCAAAAACATGTTTAACCCCGCCGCATTTTTGCGCCTGTCCCAAGTCAGGAGCCTCTGGCCTTTGTTAGTCCTGTATGATTTTTACTTTTAGTTTCTTATGTATACTTTGGTGTTTATTGTGACGTCCATTATCACTGAACTAGTATACATTTTTGTTTAGAGACCAGCTTAAGCACGCCTCCGGGTGCGGGAGTTTCTCGCTGCATTGAAGACCCATTGGTGGACTTCGGCTGTTGTCTGCTTTTTGCTCGGGTTGTTGTCTCTTTGACACATTCCCCATTTTAGTTTTGAGCGCATCTGATGAAGGGCAGTGTTTAATTCATTTACTAGCACTTGATCGATACCGCTGCTGGTTTATTGTTGTTTGGGGGAGGGGAGGGGGTATCATCAGCTCTATTGACAGTTATTGTATGCTGACATGATGTCACATATACCAACTTTAAATTCTTTGTTCTTAGATTTAGAAATTATTTTGAGAATAAAGTTCCCTTTGGTATATTTGATCACAGATGATTTTGGCTATTATGCTAAGGTCCGTTTTGATATTAGCTTCAGCTATTTATGTACGAACCTCTGACATACAAACATAATGAAGATCAATCCAGAAAAAAAGTTTGTCGTACGAAGGAAATTTAATACGTTTTTAATTGCTTAGTTATATCACTGTTCTAACCATTACTCTTGTCGGAATGAGTTTTTGCAGTTTTTGGAGTCTGTTAAGAAATGACCTTTACATGCATGGGTGTATTATTTGTTAACAAGTTTCAGTTCAATTACGGCGAAGTTTCTGAATAAAATCCATAATGCGGTTGAATATTTTAATCCAAATCTACTATTCAATTTGATATGCAAATAAGAGATACGTATTAAGCCAGTGCAAACATCAAGGAGTATGTACGTTCATGAGGACCTTTGGGTAACATGTTCATATACTGGTTATGTATAATATTTCCACATTTTCAGGTGAAACATGAAATCAGATTTCCATAGCCCCTCAAGATATAAATGATACATATTACACTGCTTCTTTGGTATTGAATGGACATATGCAGTGTTATAGATAACAACTAAGGTCTCTGCTCCATTGTAGTAAGGTGTGAACTTTTGTCCCTGTATAAGTTACAATTGAATCCCTCATTAAAAGGCTATATTTTATTAACTTACATCGTTTATCATCATAAGAGTACACACGCCGTAAAATAACAATAAAACATAAGATCAATTTTACCTTCCATTTCTATTAGCGACTTTTTGTGTGGAAAAGGAAATATCTATAAAAATGTGAATAACTTTTCATTACAAGTTTGAAAATTACGAAACGAAAAAAAATGTTTGTTGTAGCCTTTTTGTTCGTAAAATAAAATCTACTAAACATTTGAGAGTTAATATATACATTTGTTGAAACAAAGACAGTTTTTGTAAAACAATTTGATTTAATAAAATACAATATGTCAGAATTAGCCATGTGCATCTTTTATCATTGATTTTGAAATCTGTTACATACAACTATCACTCTTATACAAAGTTAGTTTACAACAAATTAAGCAACGAAGAAGATGTTGAAAGAAATTATGGTGGCCATGTTAGTCAGCTTTCTCGGAAAGTCTGAAGGTAATGTTGAACAATTAAATTTTAGACGGTTTTTTGTTTAATATATATGTCCTTTTAGAAGAAAATCAGAAATAATACTGTTAAGTTATTCTGATCAAAAGAATGATGGTCAACACTTTCCATGTATCGATATTTGCATAATATATATGTTGGTTTTTTTTTAAACTGAAATAATGGACACATTTTCGTATTTGTGAAGTGATAGAGTTACATTTTTAATCATTGATCAAAATAACTCCTAATACTGTTGCCATATTTTAGGTACATTATCAAAATTTGTATTTTACGGTTGTTTAAAATATTATTACAAAGATATTTAAAATTGAGTTATATGAACTCGTTTTATGTCGTCACAGACGGTTTGAGTAAAGAAAGTCGTGTGTGTCTTCTCAATCGATTGATTCGTTTGAACATCGGTAGACGTCTGTTGCCTAAATTTCCTCCTGATACAGCATGAACTGGGAAAGCTTTTTTCACATGCAAATATGTCAATAATCATATATCTACATGTCAGGGCAACTTGAATAATTGGTTCGTATCGAAATGCACGTATCAATGGACCCCTAAATTTATTGACGCAATATGTATGTGGTTGGAATCATTTAATGATAAAATGTCGTTGAATGATTGAACTGGTAAACCATTCCAACATTGTTATCCATTGACAATAAACTGTACCATTTTTTTGTCACTTAAGGGCAATGAACACCATTTTAATGACATGCAGCATCGCTATGTATATTTTGCGATGTGAAAAGGAAAATTGTAGAGATAATTTGTCCTTGCGAATTCATTAAAATCAAACATTTCAAATCAATAATAGTATCATTCGTCATAGGTATTAGTCGTATGAACCATAAATTTTCCTGACTTTCGAGATTAAAAAAGAATGCCCAATGGGTTACACAATGTTGACTGTTGTATCTCTATTTTGACATTTTTACTTGTTATGTCTGTTTGTTTTTGTTCACATATCGTTGTCAATATAATGGAATTTTTGTGCGACTGTTATACAAGTTAGGGGTTTAGCTAGATATAGAACCACGTTTGATCCACCATTTTTCTACATGGGCAAATGCCTGTACTTAGTCAGAAATATAACAGTTGTTAACTATTCGTGTTTGAGCTTTTGATTTTGCCATTTGATTAGTAACTTTCCGTTTTGCATTTTCCTCGGAGTTCGGTATTTTTTTGATTTTGCTTTTTACAGATACGTTTCAGTCAATCTGTTTACATTAAAGGCGATTTAAACTGAAGTTACTTCAAATTCTGGCGGTAAATTGAAGTGACTTGAAATTTAATTATACACAGCGTTTGGTCAATATTTAGGCTACAATAACTTAGTTCATTTGAATCTCATAAGTAAAGTTTCAAAATACAAGATACGTACACTAAACTGCGGGAGACAAAAGTCATCGACATTTTTAAAAGCTCACGCGTGACGGTAAGCACCAAATAACATTTTCTATTTTCTAAATTTAGAGTGATTATGATATGTGCTAGTTTTGTGTCAATTTGATGTGTAAAGCCTTTAAAAAATGAATTTTAAAGTGTATTTTGTTTTGTGTTGATTCAATACTATTCAAGATCAGGGGAGGGTGGGGGTTTAGCAAATATGCATAACTGCGCCAAATCTTGTTTATACCTGTCAAAAGTCAGGAGCCTGAAATCATTTGTCGATGTATTTTATGTTTCTTTGTTCGTTTTGTACATACATTATGCCTTTATTTTACTCGTTTAAATTGTTCCTCATCTGTCAAGGCCGCGCTTTTACAAGCTTGCTATGCGATATGGATTTTGACCATTGTGTAAGGCCGTACGTCATTTAATTTCTTGTGGAAATTTTTTTCATTGGTATTTTTAAATTGACATTTATACAAGACTGTTTTTTTTTTGTTTTTTTTTATCTTTTATCTTTTATTAGATTAAATATGACAAACATGGCGCAGCTGTGACACACTTACCGTTTTGCTTCGGTGCACATTTCCTGTACGAATTCTTCTACTAGCATATAATCTGATCTTGAAGATTTAATCATGCTAAAATAGAAAAAAAATGTTTTGTGATCTTTTAATAGATTCAAAAGTATAAAAGATCATCTGTACTTGAGTAAACGATTTACACTATATAAAACAAATAGATATTATTTGATATTAACATAAATTAAGTTTTTATACTGAAGCTAAAAAAAAGCTAATATAATTTTTATGAATAAATAAAACATATTTTCTATCGATTAACGAACACAAGAGTGTGAAGAAATGTTACGTGACCTGAAATCAACATGTCACGGAATATCACTTTGTTACTAAAATTGGAGATAAAAACAACAGAAAGTGTTTAAGCTGCAGTGTAAAGCGGGAAAACCAAGTTTGTTACAGCTGCACCTATCGGCCAAGCTATAGTCTTTCTTTAAAAAAAAACATTTAATAATAGAACAACATTATTATTCTCTGTGAACACTGAAAAATAATGCTTTATATAGGAATGTATTTTGCTAATAAATGAAACAAGATATGTACAGGGAACTGGATAACAAAACCAAAGGATGATGACTGAGCGGAGCAAACATTCACATATAAAATAAATACATCTGTTCATTGGCTATCATAAATGAGCAGAAATGCAATCAATTACATAAAGGGCATGGACATCAAATGAAAATACTCAACACTTATTTGAAAATGTTTTTTAAAATATGATCGATAAGTTTTCTAGCTACATTTTATCGATTATTAAACCAAGTACGTTTGCTGAAAGCTAATGAATTGATGTGTATTGTACGTTTTTTTTTTGGTCATGTATATAAATCAGGCTGTTTGTTTTCACTTTTAAATTTTGTATACCTGTCATTTCGGGGCCTTTTATAGCTCACAATGCGGTATGGGTTTTCTCATTGTTGAAGGACATATGATGACCTATGGTTGTTATTTTCTTTGTCATTTAGTCTCTGAAGCAGAGTTATCTCAATGGCAATTATGCCACATCTTTTTACTTCTAAATATGTGTTGTTTTATTCAATGGCGCACGATTGTTTTAATTCTTGATCTCTCTAAGATAATTTTTAACAGCTGAAATCTGCGAAAAATTATATTTATTGCAACTTTTTGTTCTTGTTTTTGTTTCATTCTTTCAACAAACACTGTCCTTGAACTTGTCATAAAGCTTGTCCATAATTTGACTTGCACAATATACATGATATTTTTAATGATATTTTTAAGAAAAAAAAATGATTCAAAATTATTTATTTTACAATTACAAATTACATTGTCGATTAAAAAAGCTATAAATCTGTTTCCCATAATGTACAATAACGTCAATTGTAAATCAGATGATCTTGATTTTACAGATTTAAGTGTTTTACTTTGCGGATTTGATTATAGTCCAGCTGATTCGTACATATATTTTGAAGAATTGTGGGTTTGATGATAAAAGCATGAAACTTTGCACCATTGTAAGTGTATGGAAGTCAAAATAAGCTATGGACCCACTTTAGAAAATCCAATATGGCTGCCAATCATGTTATGTCGGTTAACGAACGTCATGCTAAAAAAACGAAAACAACGAAACCAAACGGTAAACATTTACAACATTTCAAATGTCAATCAGTTGAATTTTCAATCCTTTCTATTCATATTCGTTTCATCGAAAAGACACGTTTGCACCCATCATCTTGATTTCAGTACGCTCCGTCTTGGTAAGTCTATCGTTTGATGTTTAGTGGTTTGTTGACTGCAGTTTTTACCTTCAAAGTTTTTCGGTTGTCTATGTCTATTTTTTCTCGACCTTATATATCTGGATTTCTGAAAGGCTTCATTTCACTTTGAGTTCATGGCATGTGTAACAGTACGTTTTTGTACTTACGCGAGCAACACGACGGGTGCCACATGTGGAGCAGGATCTGTTTACCCTTCAGACACAGCTGAGATAAACCCGGTGTTTATTTGGGTTCGAGTTGCTCAGTCTTTGATTTTCTATGTTGTATTTTATATTTTATATACTCTGTTTGTCTTTTGATCCTTTTCTTTATTTTTTACACGGCTTTGTCAGTTTGGTTTCGACTTATAATTTTGAATACCCCTTTTGGTATCTTTTATCTAAAAAATTAATCGGAAGATACCAAGACCTAGTTGATAAATATTCCGTTTCAACTTCATAAATAATACATATGATCTTGAATTATAGGTTTTCGGTACTGGCGTTGTTTATCATCTTAATTACGTGTTATAATGTTTATCTGTCTTTGTAAATTATTAACCTTTAATGTTTAGTCCATGTTTGGTATTATCTTTTTTTTGCGTGACTCGGTACTTATACATCGCGACATTATATTTTTGTGCTATGGTCATTTTATTTTTGTATTCTTGTCTTTCAGTTTTGCTTTTGTGCTTTGTCTATATGCCATTTTATTTTTCTTTGTGGACATATTTGTTTATTTTTATAATGATTCAGGTTATAAAAAACTACTGTACCCCTATCATAAAGGCAAACAGGATTTTAACAACAAAAACTGACAAAGACCGATATTACCATAAGAGGATCTTAATTAAGAGCCCATTATATATCTAATGTTATCTTTTCCTGAGGGAGTTGAACTTTATATTTTAATAAAAGTGATGATAATGATTATTAAGGAATGACTGTAATATTTTTTCTGTCTATTCGAAATAACGTAAAAAATGTAGCGGTTTATCTGAAAGTGTGCACCACATTTTTTAGGTTATTTGGACTAGACAGAAATTATTTTACAGTCATTTCTTGTGATTCAATTCTTAATTCCACTTTTAAGGAGTAAATCATGAAAAAAAAGCGTTCATGACGTCACGGTCACA
Organism: Mytilus edulis; assembly: GCF_963676685.1. NCBI lineage: Eukaryota > Metazoa > Mollusca > Bivalvia > Mytilida > Mytilidae > Mytilus > Mytilus edulis. The sequence continues at coordinate 66,889,096 of NC_092354.1, read as the reverse complement.
TGACAAAATTATGTCTATAAACTGTGGAGACAAACAAGTTTCAGCGAAGTTGAAAACATGTTACATCCAAAAGTACATTATTGATAAATAATATACTGATTATGAGTCACTTTGTGTTTAATCAATAACACAAAAGTCGCTAAAACCAAAGTGGTCTATAGCTTCAACCCCCGAAAAGTTAGAGCCCCTAAAATTAATCAAAATGGGCCGTATTTAAATTCAAAACATGCTTAATAAACCCGAAGGTATGCTAACCTATTTCAATATACAACATTTCTAATCTAAACTTCTTTCTGAAAGTGATAGTGTACTTTATTCATCATACTAATTCTAGGTTAAAGTAAACACTATCAATTGGATTCAATTATAGTAATATTTATATTCTAGGTTCAAATGTAGAAAATTGTATTGCTTGCTCTGATATTGTCTTCCTAATTGATGAATCTGGTAGCATAAACGACGTAGAATTTCTCCAGATAAAAACATTTATAAAAAGTGTGGTCCAATTATTTCCAAATGTTGGACCAAATGGAGCACAGTTTGGAGCAGTTTCTTTTTCTGGTGAAGATGACCAAACAACAGAATTTGATTTAAACGACCACGGGAATGCTACTAGTGTTCTTGCTGCTATAGATTCCTTGGTAAATAATGGAACTGACACTCATATTGGAGCAGCACTGGAGGTAAAATTATTAAAAAGCAAGTGGTAGTTTCAGATAAAGGAAAAGATCACTTTAATTTTTTTCACAGAAATTAAGGTTAAAGGCTGAAAGTAATAACCAACACACCCCTTTGTTTGATTATATCTCCATCATCATTAGGCACAGTCATACTGTGAAAGCAGAAAGTGCGTGATTCAAACCGAAACTAATTAAGTATGCTTTGTATAAAAGGAATATATAAAGGTATTATCAAATGGTAACTCAATCTCCCGTAGTCCTACGCATATATCTCATTAACTGTGTTTGGACATTTTTCGATAACTTGTGTTCTAAACGCTCTTTACACTGGTTTGCAACGAACGTTGGTTATAAGTCTTTTGGTAACGAAACACGCGTCTTGCAAATTATATTCCTGGTATCTTTGATGGGATTATTTACCTTGTATTCAGGTGTTATTGAGTTTATTAGTGTAGATTAGATGACGATTTTTTTACTTTTAGTTGCTCTTAATTGACCATATACCAGAATGTCTTAACACATTGTAGGTAATCTGTAGAAAAAGTATGAACTCTTGAGTCTAAAGCCAATAATAGGAAAACAATCTATTGATGGCTATTAAAGTCTTCAAAAGTGGAACTAAGTATCCTAACATAAACTGGCAGTTATATTTTTATACATTTACGTCTTTTATTTGCAGAACTGCCGTTCTTTCTCAATGAATCATTAATATACATAATACTAGTAAGCGGGCGTATTAATAAAGGGAGGATTACATAAGAACTATCAATAATGAATATGCTTGAATAATATATTTTTACGTTTGATAAGTTTATTTGTTTTGAGTTATTTCATTCACATTTTATTTCAATAGTACTTAGAGAATAACTTATTTAACATGAATGTGGACAATGGTGAAGGACGACCATGTGCAGTCGACAATAGATTTGCAATTGTTATAACTGATGGTAAAACCGTTGGCGGCACAGTTCCGAAAGCTCAAAGCTTAAAGAATGCAAATGTCAAGATCTTAGCTGTCGGTGTCGGAGATGGTGTTGATACAAGCCTGTTACAAGCTATTGCATCTGGAAACCAAAATGTCTTCCTTGTAGAAGATTTTGATACCTTCCCATCAATTTTAGATGGTCTAATAAGTTCAATATGCACACAAGGTATGTGCATATTTTGCCTTTTTTTCATTAAAACATTTATTTTTATGCCCTACTATCATTTTTAAGGCAATCTTATTTTCACATTTCTAGAAGTATGTTTAGTTTCTGTATTGTTTGTTTCCTGTCATTTTGCGTCATGTTGGATTGCTTTTATATTTTGTTTTATTTGTTAACCTAACAATACGAAATGGTATCTGCACTATTGTTAAAATAATTGTTCTAACAGAGTACTAGTATGTATTCCAAAAATTATGTTTTTGAAATGTCAGGTTTTTTTGTTGCATTTAAAGATACATTGAGCAAGATATATATAGATTCTTACATTGGCACCAATGGAGTTTTGGATTTATCAATCGAACTTTGGCGAGGGCTTTAAAATTGATAATTTAACTCTCAACTTATTAAGAATCTGTTTGTCTATTGATTATCAGATAAATTAAAAAATTTAATAAACGAAATTCAGTGAGCTGATAAAGGTTATGACCCTCAAAATCAGCCAATCATCTTCAGAGATCAACGGCAACCACACGTTGATTATTTTGTTTTATACAATAGATCATGAAAATGTTAAATTGCAAAAGAATTAGAGAAATAAATATATGCAATATAACAGATAAATATTGACAAAAGTCATTGTGTCCACTCTATTCCGTTTCAAAGTTGAATTAGTTTCTCAAAGTGTAGAGCTTGTGGTGTATAAAAATATAACCTACAGTGAAATATATAAGTTTTCAATGAGGTTGTTCTTACTTAGAAGTTATTTAGAAACTCATAATTGACTGTGAATGAATTTCACTTTTCTCCCAAGATTTCTTTTGGTTATGTATTTAAGAAATTATTCACCGTTGGTTTCAAATTTGGGGTTTGGAACTTGTATTCGGCAAAAAATACATCAATGGATTTAACGATTTGTGGTTTCAAAATGTCTGATTAAGGTAAATGCAGAGAAAACATTTATGAAACGCAAAATTTATAAAATATTACTCTCATTGACTATCTCTAAAATTAAATAGTCAGAACTCAGGCCCATGTCATAGTGTGCAAAACAACACTAAGTCTAGTATATGATTTGTTTGTGAAGTTGGTCAATAAGGATTTTAACATATATCAGTGCAAATACTTAACTCTGATGTTGGTTTTGTTCTTGATTTTTTATCTGCAACCTTGTACTCTGTTTTAGTTATTTATCTTATTTTTCCAATAAGTTCTAAAGAAAAAGTAAAGTTAAAAATATTAACTGTAAACAAAATGATCATCTATATTTTCAAAGCCCTGTCGACAAGTGTTACAATTATATAGGCCTCATTCTAAATGTTCTAATTGTTCGATTATTTTTCGATTGTTGAAACTGCATTTCAGCCATAAGCAAAATAGGCCATCGTGACCTATTTACTATAAGATGCAGTATGGAATTATCATTAACAGAATAGGTTTTCTTTAAAGTAACAGACATTCTTCATTTTGCATCTTTATTATACACATTTGAAACATTTCAAGTTTGACTATAATTGCTCTTTCAACCAATTGCATCATTTGACAAAACGTTGAAAATTTTTCAATAACCTTTAGTAAACCTTTTTGAATTTGACAGACAGCGGCCCTCACGGATTTTGCGGCTTTCCATGTACTCTTCATAACAAAACCTATGACCTTTGCCCTTGTGACGAAGACAATGTCAACCAAACATATAGTGTAGGAGGTAATGATACTACTGTCTTTACGGAGGATTTTGGTGGTGAAAACAAAACGGGCTGGGAATGCTATACTAGAAGTGGAAGGTTTTATGTAGTACGGTTAGTAAACATTTATTCACTTGCTGGGGTCCAGTTTGGAATATTACAGTTATTATTCATTCGTTCCGTTGTTGGATCAAGTCTAACGTTTGATTTTGTTAGTTTTTATGGATTCCTTTTTTTTTAATTTACATTAATGTTCGTTGTTTTTGTTAAATATTTCTTTACTCAGCTTGGCAGTGAATATATTTTTCGGCATCGCATTTGGTTAACGTCAATCATCATACATTGTATACATGTTATAGGAAAAATAGCGATCTACTTAACCGCCGTCAGCTTGTACATGTTGTAAGAACAGGTATTCGGTATATTTTATAGTTATATTGATATGATGAAAATAATTAGTATCATTTAGCCTTTTCGTGAATTGAATAATCCGCAAAATCCAACAAACCGCTGAAATCACGCTATAGCAGGTTTAATTGACTAAATAAAATAACAGTCCTAAGTCCTGACAATAACTTGTCAATTTTACCCTGTGATTCATATTCACTAATAGAAGAAGTTGTGTATACCACGAAAAGGCAAGTCTTTACTTTATAGCATTATCACTTTAAAAGGTAAAAAATACAAATTAAGGAGTAACCACTTCAAAAGCCTTGTATGTCCATATTCTTCTCTTAAAGGCATAAAAACATTTCCAAGAGATCACGCCATATTTACCCTCAAACGGAATAAAAGTCCAAAAGGACTTTTATTTACAGTTTGTTAGTCATTATGTGTGCTTTCACATTTATAAACAATAGCAAAAATGTGTTCAATCCTGGTGATTTTCCACCAAAATATTTGCTATGTTTTCCTTCATTTTTAAATTCTATAGAACCCAAGGATTCCATTCATGTTTATCACACATGTATATGACAATGAAATCGACTTACCTTTAACGTAGGTAAACGACAAACAAAAATATAACGGATATTTTCATTCAAATATTTGAAGATATGCAAATCATATGCAATGTCAGGAGATGAAAGTACATGCACATGTTTCAATTATACTTTTAGACGATGTATTGCTCATGATGTATTCGAGTACCGTTGTATGAGAGACATAATGTACAATACTAATAAAGATATAAGAGTATATTGTATGTCAGAATGGGGTAAGTTTTAATTATTAATTATAATATATAACTCTGTATAAGGCATATGATTCTGTTTTATTTTAAATGTATAATGCACTGGGTTAGTATTGCCGTTTTGTTTTAAAAATATTTTTTGTCCAAGCACAACATGGCGTTTGAACTCTGATTGAAATTGAATGGACTGTATTGTCCTACGTGGGTTCTTTTTTTGAAAGATTTGTTGAACAGTAAACATCACAGATCAAAAACGAATCAAACTGATTTGCAGTTTCATTTTATAATCCAAACATTTATATTCTTGACAATATTTATGTTACAAAAGCTCAGAGCAGTGCTCCAGTCGAAATGTTGAACACAGTTTACTTAATAATTTATATCACACAAGACCGCTGTGGACACTAAAACTATACACCATATCGCTATTTAGTCCATTCCAAAAACAAAATTATTTAAAAAAAACTTCGTTTGGGTCAAATGCTGTAAAACAAAAGTCACCAGCAATGAGCTGAGGGATGAAAAGTTTGGAAGGTGAACATTTTAAAATTTTGATAGGTGATGAAGGAATTTTTGAAAAAAAAAAAAAGTAATTAAACATGCTCTTTTTGATGTGCTTCCGATGGTTTTAAGCATGCCTGTATCAAAAGATGTATGCACAATATATTGTTTGAACAAGGCCCCAGATAGCTTCAGCTGGTTTGAAAACAGTTGTGTAATTTTATGACCTATCCGGTTTGGCATAAATATCGATAAGGTGTATAGACCTCATCCTAAACTAAAGCATTGATCAGACTTATAATATATTACACACGGCAGCTATGTAGGTTTAGTATATTTTTACACTATTTAAAATATTATGCGTTTTATCTTTTAGCATCATTTGAAGGTAATCCTTCTCTGTGTGATGTCTGTGATGGATCGGCATTTGACAAAGACAAAGCTTTCATTATCAAAGGTAAATAATTACAATAGATGTATGTTTCATTGTAATACGTTATTCTGATTGGATAACTGCACATCACGTGTTATTCCTTAGGCAATTGCATTACTCAATAAAACTTATCATTCATGTTAACACGAGGTACACAATAATAATTATGTAATTATAAGTATTGAATGCTTCTTTTTGTAACTTCATAGGGTTGTAAAAGCGCACATTTTTTAAATGTACTTCGGTCAACGATTTCACACCCCAATGAAGTTACAAAAAGAAGCATTCAATTCTTAAATATAAAAACAAGAATATAGTGAATGAGGGTCAGAATGGAGTTCACAGAATATATAATAATTGGAAATAAGTGCAGGTTAGACGCCAAAAAAAATTACAAAAAAGAGAAGTAGATAAAAAAAAAGAATAGAAAATAACTGGGGGCTTAATTTCAAAGAATAAAGAAAAATGGCCTAAGACAATATAAAAAAAATTAATAAAGGACCCTACATCCACACCCTCTGATATGATTGCAAATAATATATTTCCTCTTTGTGTCATAGGTGCATGAATATAGTGAAGCTTCGATACATGGGTAACTACATCTACAGCGATTCGCGAATAAAAAATACATAATTTTAAAGAACCAAAATAAGGACAATGAGACATTTTATATTAACACTATTACTTATATTCTGACTACATAAGTAAACTGCATCATTTTTCTTTTAGAGCAAAGTGAGGGTAAGTTGAATTCATTTTAATACTTATTTAACTAGAAAGGGTATACACCGATATCTAGTAAACAGAACTCAAATATATAGACGAGGCAATGTGGTTTTTTTCTTTTTAAATTTTAACTGTAGCTTCCCATGTTTTTTTTTTATCCTAACACACATCTGCTTATATCCATGCATTTAAATAAATTCGAGTTTACAGAATTGAGACTTACGGGCCAAGCAATGAAAAGAGAAAAATGCGCAAACGAATGGATTAGACAATTACCTTGCAAAGGTATTAATCTAATAAGTAAAAAGGGTAAAAATGCCACAAAATAAATAACATAGAATCCCCCCTCCCCCCCCCCCCCCCCCCACAACATCTAGACCCTCATGTATTGCATAGATATTATGAAAACGATTTTTTTCTTTTTTATTTCGTAGAATGTGGAGTTAGTAAGTATATTTTGTTCATTTATTTGCTTTTCCTTTTGTACTGAGTATTAGTAAATTATTTATAGAAGCTATGATACTCTAATGTCTGTAGTCAGGAGATTAAACCAGTTGTTTTTCACTTATACCGTTGATTGATAGCGTTTGATTTTTTTAGTGTTACGAACTTCTCCTTTTCATAATTATAGTTCAGTATTTTTGTAATACTTTCTACTATATTTGTCACGGAGCCTATGTGCTTTATCATTTTTCGTACACAAAATTTATCGAGATAAAGTGTATTCATCAAAAACTGCGAAGGATGATTTTGATAGAATAATGTATTTGAAAGGGCCACTGTTCAAAGTACATTTCTGCTAATATACCATAAATTCCAATCCTGTGGCTATCATAATAAGCATGTGATGAATTAATTTCGTTAAAAACCCACGATATTTTTTAGTTATTTTCGCAAATCTGCTAAATTGATCATTCGGTCTAAAACTAAAGAGTTGATTCTGATCTACTTAAAGCGATATTAAAACGGTCATTTTAATATCAATTAAAACCCGTATTCGGTCATCAACAAGAAAGAAGAAAGATTCGAAGAATGTATTTAAGTGATCACTAAAATAACTGTATCCATACAGAATTTGGAATAAAGATTATTTAATGTTGCTATTAGGTGTCTTTGGTAAGTAACATGACACTGACAGGTAAAAGGTAAAACATCAAATTTGTTATCATTGTATGGTGCTATAAAGTGTCATTGCTAATTAGCATGGTAAACAATCAAATCTATTATTTGTAATATGTTGTATGGGTCGAGTAAATATATATGGTAAGTAACATGACAATGCCATTTCAATAAGGTAAAAAATCATATCTGTTTTATTTTCCTATTAACAATGATTAAATGTCTATGGTAAGTAACATAACACTGAATTTTAATATCATAAAAATAAAATATGTTATGTTTGGTGTTGTTATAAAGTGTCTTTGGTAAGTAACATGGTACTGAAATTTCAATGAGGTAAAAATCAAATCTGTCATGATGTATGGTTTGATTAATTATGTATGGTAAATAACATGCCGCTGATATTTCAATATCATAAAATCAAATATGTTATGTCATATGTTGCTACTAAATATCTATGGTACATTTGTAAGTAAAACGGCAATTTCATTTCAATAAAGTTAAACTTCAAATATGTTAAGTTTTATTTTGAAATTAAATGTCTTTGGTAAGTAACAAAGCACTGACATATCAATATCGTAAAAAAATTAAATCTGTTATGTTGAGTGTTGCCATGGAGAGTGTTTGGTAGGTAACATGACACTGAAATTTCAATATGGTAAACAATCAAATCTGTTATGTTGAGTGTTGCCATGGAGAGTCTTTGGTAAGTTACATGAAACTGACATTTCAATATGGTAAACAATCAAATCTGTTATGTTGTATGTTGCTACTAAATATCTATGGTAAGTAACATGGCAACGGCGTTTCAATAAGGTAAAACATCCAATCTGCTATGCTTTATGTTGGTATTAAACATATATGGTAAGTAATATAACACTGACTTTACAATATGGTAAAAAATCAAATCTGCTATGTTTCATGTTTCTGTTCAATTTATTAAGCCAGTAACATGACACTGAATTTACAATATAACAAATCAAATCTGTTATATTTCAGTTGTTCTCGAATCTGGCTGTGAGTATACTTATCTGGATTAATTTTTACGAATTTCATTTTTTTTATTATAATAACTATTGTATTATTATTCTTAGGTCTCACATTTATAACGATTCTTGACGTTAGGTTTGCCTTCTATACCTTGTACTAAAATTGAGAGTGGAAATGGGGAATGTGTCAAAGAGACAACAACCCCCGACTAAAGAGCAGAAAAGGGCCCATGGCCTGGACCAAACCAAGGAGCATGTCGTGAAACATTCGATCTTTGCTTTTCTTTTTTTTTCTTCAAATTAGCATACAGTTATAATAAAGGTCTGAACTTTACCCTGTATTTAATTTATGTGTTGAGGATCATTTAATGTTATTGCCTTTGTCAAATAGTAAATCTGCATCTATCTTTCATAAATTGTTCCTGATATCATGGCCAAACATGTTCAGCTACATTCCATAATTATGCTTTTTTTTCAGTCTGTGGATGTGCTCTACCTACAATATGTCCAGTAACTAACAATGTTACCCAGACACAGTGTGACGCCTGTGAGAGTTCCGAAGGCAATGACGATGGCCTATGCTGCTCGTAATCTGCAAAACGTACAACTTGATTTAATTGATCGATCCAACTTATCTAAAAGCAAATTAGCAACTTTTGAATAAAGATTTTGCATTTTTTTTGGTTATTGTTTTGTATTACATTTATAACAATTGCAGCTCATTTTTGTTTTATAATAGAAAGAAAAACAAACAAAGGATATTCATACATAACACAAAATCAATATATGTACGGGCAAAAGCACAAAAAGCATAGGAACACCACTTTTTTTCGCTGTTCTTCATTTAAAAGTCACAATGAGCCTTCAACAGCGAACACAAAAACTCACATCACTGCAAGTTTAAGACGCCGCCTAGCACCGGTCTGCACCGGTTATGTCTGCATTTTACATTTTAATAATAAAAAAAATGATTGCTATTGAGACAATTTTCAATCAGAGACCATATAAGAGACGTGAATGTAATCATCAATAGGTTTATATGCAATCTTATATGTTCGAATATTACTTTAAAGCAGTGTAGAATTCATCTAAGTTTGGGTCTAACTTGTATTTTGATACCAAATTTTGAAAGGAGTTAGATTTTACATTTAACAGATAACAGGTTTTTATCGAAAATGATAGACAGTACAAAAGACCACACTTACCACCGACACTACCACATCCGAAAATAATAGACATTAACACAGACCAAACTAACTGCCAACACGTACATCTCCGAAAATACTACACAGTACAACAGACCGCACTAACAACCATAACATATTCCATCTCAACCTTAGGAAGAGTGGTTCATTTTCTTCTGCACTGTTTATCGTTTGTTAGATGTTATACTTTCAATGGTATTTATAAACCCAGAGTAAAATTTTAAATATTTAGTATAAAAATGTTAAATTATTCATCTTCAAACAAACATTTCAGACAAAACTGGGAAATATAAAAGAATAATGATATGAATTTAAAGAAAAGAAGAACATCAAACACATCTTTTATAAAAATTGAAAATCCAACTGATTAAAAGTCATATTGATCTCTTAAATTTTTTACACTTAAAACTAGTTCTTAGTATCTCAACATGTCAAAATAGAGCCCGTTTTTAAACGCACACTGGACATAATTGATATATTTCTATTCAGACTTTCTACATTTTATCAACCGAAAGTGAACTATTTTTGAATATTACGAGTCTGTGGCTTCATTACACGTTTAACGCAAAATAGACTGAATTATTTTTTTGGTTGTGTTCAGACAATACAGTTTCTTGTGCGTAAAATAATTTTAATGGAAGCTTGCTGAAGGTATTTTATAGGACGTACGCCCATTCATTAGGGCGTGACAAATTGTCACTAATGTTCAATATGCTTTTCTGCTGTGCAACGTTTGGACGATATCTTTTTGCGCCAAAAATCAACTCATCTGCGCAACAACGTATTTGCGACAATGCTACTTCTCCGCCACTTCATCTTAAAAATCAATACAGTTCCTAGACTGGTAGCAGGTACATTTTCATGCATGGTATTCTCTAACCATTGCTTCTTTACAATTTGTCATGCGACTAAAATTTGTAAAATTTCAGAGTTATATTTCCTCTTATTGCAAAGATATTCCTCCGTTATCATTGAAGTTCACTTTTAATTTGTTTTTAATTTTTTTTTCAATGTTCTTATTCTTCGCATTTTTATCTTTTACTTTTAGATAACTTATGTTGAGAAATGCATTTGTCAAATGCACACTAAGTACAATGACTTAATTCCGGTATTTTTGTAATTTGTATCTTATAACTACACAACACCGTGACTTCTGAGCGATTAATGTTTTATTTAAGTAAGTTTCTCGAATCCTGTATAATCTGCATTCTCTGTCGTATCCAGTAAACACAATTCAATTCAATTCAAAATATTGTATTGTTCAAATATCAAATGTACATTTAAACAAAGGGATTGGACAAAAGGCAGTGCCTATACAAATCCTTTCCCATACAAGATGGATTGAATAACATGCATGATAGTATATAATTTTCTGATAAGTTAATAGATCATACGTTGTTGCAGTGAGTCAGGGGAGGCAATTCCGCCACTTCTTGAAGTATTTTATAATTACAAACACAATGGCTTGTATAATCTATAAAATGTGGAGCAAAGAAATAGAATTTCTATTTGATTGTTCAAGTATAGATAATAGATAATTGGCTAATCAAAATAAAAACCACAAAACTCGAAAGGAACATTTCACTAATAGTTATTTTCTTTCTTTGTTTGACAAATCTCAAGATTGATTATCGTTATTAATAATTATCTCTCCAATATAAGCTATAACTAATTTATAACCAACAAAAGTTTTCTTTTTTATCTTAGCCAATTATTCAAATCGGTTAATGTTATTGCTTTTTAAATCGTTTGAAGTATTAGCATACCAGAATTAAAATTGAAACTAATGAGTACATATGTCCGAATTAAGAAACAAAGACGTGACAATAGTTATTCAACATAAGATAAATACCAAAAATTGACAGAGTAATTATTAAGAATCAAGTCAAAAACGATAAATAAATTTATTAGAACTGTCATTTGTATATGTATCTTTTGCATGATTGACTTGCCTACGATAATAACAAATACATAAGTTATGTCTCTTTCATCATACAAATGTAGATGTCTATTCACCTCCCAGACGCAATATGAAATTATAGTATTCTGTAAGCTTTGTTTCCTTAACCAGTGTGTTTAGGAATAATGTAAAACTATTATGATGTTAAAAAAAGTTATAAAGAAACAAGTCAAAAATCATCTGCTGACATGCAACCTGAATGCAAAGCTTTTAAAATAAAATGATTATTTTTATTATTGATAATTCTATTATTCTGTCAATCGGCCTGCACATCTACTAAGAGCTATTCTTTAAATCGATCTGCACGTCTACGTTGAGCTATTCTGTCAATCGGTCTGCACATCTACTGAGAGCTATTCTGTCAATCGGTCTGCACATCTACTTTGAGCTATTACGTAAATCGGTCTGCACATCTACTGAGAGCTATTCTGTCAATCGGTCTGCATATTTACTGTGAGCTATTCTGTTAATCAGTTTGTGCATCAACTAAGAACTATTCTGTCAATCGGTCTGCACATCTATTGTGAGCTATTCTTAAAATGCTATATGAAAATAAACACATCATAGATACCAGGATTACATTTTGTATATACGCCCGACGCGCATTTCAGACGCGAGTTTTATCTACAAAAGATTCATCAGTGACGCTCGAATCCACAAAAGTTTAAAAGGCTAACAAAAGTACGAAGTTCAAGAGCATAGAGGACCAAAATTCCTAAAAGTTGTGCCAGATACAGCTAAGGTAATCTATTCCTGAGGTAGAAAAGCCTTAGTATTTCAAAAATTCTAAATGATCTAAACAGTAAATTTATAAATATGACCTTATCAATGATAAATCATGTCAGCACAGAAGTACTGACTACTGGGCTAGTTATACCCTCGGGAATTAAAACTCCACCAGCAGTGGCATCGACCCAGTGGTTGTAAATAAACTCATCATAGATACCATGATTATATTTTGTATATACGCCAGACGAAGAGCATTGTTTTCAATCGCTTTTCTGTTATTTTCTTTGTTAAAGATGTTGTAATTGCTTAACTCAATTTGAGGTCATATTTAAATCGAAAATCAAGACAACACAACACCAGAAGACAAAATATATATAAGTCTTACCTCTTCATTTTATAAAGCATACAAATAGATTAAAAAAAATACATAACATAAAACATATAAGAGTCACTCCAAAGAGAGTTATGAGAGACTATCTAAAATGTTTATACATTATGTACACTTAAATTAGCAATATAAAATACATTTTATTGTCAATAAAATGTTTGTGCAGATTTTGGCAGTAAAAAACTGATTTTTTGTTCATCTGTGAATAAAGATATAAATAAGCTTCAATCAATCAACTTTGTTACATTCGTTTAGATTTTCTTAAAGAATTAAGATTGATTATTAATCAATTAATTTAACCTGATCAGGGTATCGATAAAACGGTAAATAGAAATATTGGTATTAAACCATAACCAACAGATTCTTGAAATTAAGAAAGCAGCTTCTCATTGATTATTTCTTTTCAAATAAAGATGTCAAAATATCGAATATCATAGGTAGGTCCAGGTGATTGTTTTGTTTTAGATAAGAACTTGTGAAGACAAAAATTTGAGCTAAATATTCTTAAAAAAAAGCAAGACTCGAAATCAAATTATAAAATCCATTCCCTTTTCCTCAAGATGTTCATTTCGTTTTGAAAAAATATTCTCAATAGTGCATGGTATTGACGTTATAATTAATAATCTCATCGCAAAACGTTATTTATTTCTGATCATTTCTTCAGATGTCCTAATGACTAATAAACTTTCCTCATTATTCATCATATTTCCTCCTGACGCATAAGATTTCCTCATGATTCATCAGATTTTTTCATGATTTATCAGATTTCCTCTTGTTTCATCAGATTGTTTCGTGATTCATTAGATGTTCTCATAATTTATCAGATTTCTTCATGACTCATCATCTTTCTAATGTTTCAGCAGATTTCCTCATAACTCATGGTATTTTCTCATGAGTCATCAGATGTCCTCATGGTCCATCAGATTTCCTCATGAATCTTAAAATTTCCTCATGATTCATCAGAATTCCCCATGATTCAGCAGATTTCCTCATGACTCATAATACTTCCTGATGATTCATCAGATGTCCTCATGATTCATCAGTTGTCCTCATGATTCATCAAATTTCATCATGCCTCATAAGATTTCCTCATGATTCATAAGTTTTCCTCATGAGTCATTAGATTTCCTCATGAATCATAAAATTTTCTCACGAATCATAAGATTTACTCATGATTCATCAGATGTCCTTATCGTTCATCAGATTTCCTCATGACTCAAGATTTACTCATGACTCTTAAGAATTCCTCAAGATACTGTATTTAACAGTATATATTGCAAACAGGAGCAGATAAAAACTAAACTGGGATTATTTGTACTTACCGGTTTTTTATTTGTGAAATTGGTAGTTTTGTTGTTATTTATGTTTTCAGGGTATACACATAACACATGATAGCCTTAAAGCTAATATCATAAAACGACAAACAATTTAAGACAGCAACCAACGCATCTACCTAACTACAGATCCCTGGACTTAAATTTCTAGCTCATAGCATAAAACGGCAAACAATCATGTAAGACATGATAAGATGATGAGTATATTGGCACGAGAAACTTCATGTGAGCTTGACCTTTGCCCTCAATGTAAAACTTGTATATTTTGTTTGAATTAAATGGAGAATTAACTGTATGATTGGCACACGTACCACATCTTCTAAGATATATTAGATACATAAGATATATTGTTAGTTTTGTGTACCACAATGACCCTTTTATCAAAATCTCTTTTTTTGCACAAGAATCTTTTGACCAGACTATGATTTTTTGACTCTTGACCTTTGCATATTGGATGTGTCTCTTGGTATGATTACCTTGACGTCAAGTCAGGAGTCTCTGTTTTTGTTAGTCTTGTATGTTTTTAATTGTAAGTTAATTTTATAATTTGAAGTTTGAAGTGGTACACATTTTGTTAAGGGCCATCTGAAACCCGCCTCTGGACGAGGGATTTTCTCGCTTTGTTGAAGATATAAAAAAGAAGATGTGGTATAGTTTTCAATGAGACAACTATCCACAAAAGACCAAAATGATACAGACTTTAACAACTATAGGTCACCGTACGGCCTTCAACAATAAGCAAAGCCCATACCGCATAGTCAGCTATGAGGACTCATAAATGGCCTTTGGCTGCTTTCTGCTCTTTTGACATTGTTACTGTCTCTTTTACACATTCCACATTTCCATTCTCAATTTTTAAGAATGTTTGGTTCAGATGAAACTAAATCCTTTAATTTACGTGAATATCAAGTAAGAAAATTTACTGCTTCAGTAGCATCATGTGCTGCCAGTTGTGATAGATGATGCAAAATATTTCAATCATTTTACCTTAGATTGCATTTCATGGACATGTAGGTATGGATAGTCTGCTTTTACATCATAAAAATTCACACAGAAGGTATACACATATCAATAAACTGAACTCAATGCCAAGAACCATTAAAGTACACTTAGACAGAGAGCTCAATCTAGTGAAACACTTTGTTAAGTTGGTCACATTTAACTTGATATCACTGTCTGTTACCAAACTGCACCGAGATCCTGAAAAAAGATGTGCAAGTTCAGTTTATTTAAAAAAAAAATTTAATGGAAGTAAATAAGCTGATTACTGAAATAAATGTAGAATATGTCTATTAATCACAGATGCCCCTGCTTGTGAAAAAAATGAGTAAACTTTGTGTTGAGGTGGGGATCCCGCTGACATGTTCAACCCCGCCTTATGCGGTATGTATGTGCTTGTGGTAAGTCAGGAGCCTGTAATTCAATGAATGTCGTTTTTTATGTGTTACATACTTGTTTTTTGTTCATTTTTTGTACATAAATTTGTTCGTTTATTTTCTCGTTTGAATATTGTTTTACAATGTCATTTCAGTGCCTTTTATTGCTGACTATATGCGGTATTGACTATGCTCATTGTTGAAAGCTGCATATGACCCATAGTTGTTAGTGTTTGTGTGATCAAGTCTTTTGTGGAGAGTTTTTATTGGCACTCATGCCACATACGGGGGAGGGTTGGGATCCCGCTAACATTTTTAACCCCGCCTTATTTTATATGCACGTGCCTATCTTGTTTTTCGTTTATTTTTTGTACGTAAATTAGACCGTTTGTTTTCTCGTTTGTATTGTTTTACATTGTCATGTCGGTGCCTTTAATAGTTGACTTTGCGGTATGAACCTTGCTCATTGTTGAAGACCGTGTGGTGACCTAGGCTACATTGTATAATTGTTAATTTCTGTGTCATTTAGTCTCTTGTGGAGAGTTCTCATTGGCACTCATGCATCAGCGTCTTTTATATATTGTGTATTAGTTTTGAAGTATTTGATTGAGGCAAACTAAAGTAAGAAGAGCAGAAGCCGTTTTTATGGGACATTTGGGACAGACGGACTAGTGTAACTCTTTATGTTCCTAAATCATGGCGCCAACACAGAAGTTCTTACTATTGTGCTGGTGATACACATCCCACTAGCACCGTCATTAACACATATGCACTTAATTTTATTATAAAAATATTCAATCTTAATCTTGATTTCTTTATTTTTGGCCGAATGATTATATGCATGCCCTTCACAACGACTGAATGAGTATCAAATTTGACAAATTTATTGTACATAATTATACATTTTATTATATTTTATAACTTTTTTTCCAACTAATTAAAGCTTACCAACTTATCGATCATAACTTTCCTTTATATGTCTTTTAACATTCTGTTTTGAACAAAAAGATTTCTAACATATACTTCACATGTATTTCTTTAAAATTTGACATTATTAAAAATCCATTAAATAAAATTCAGTCGAACTTGATAATAAATGTGCAATCAAATATATGTGCAAGTCGTCAACAGGTCAAGTGGCTAGATGCACATATCGTTAGCTATATAAACAACATGTCTTAATTGGGTGGTATTAAAACTTCTAGCAAAGGTTGATCCAGGGGGCGCCCCCCAAACCCTTTGTGGGGAAAATTTGGTTGATTATATAGGGAATCATTGAAGCATGACTGGAGCGGGCCCCCTTAGGAAAAGTTCTGGATCCGCCACTGTCTAGACATATTTACGTAAATAAGGGATGAGTAAAGGAAAAAAAGAAAACAGAAAGACTGAATTAAATAAAAGGATGTTCGATGTACTGTATACTTCGGTTTGTTTCAAAAATCTATACGATGCTTTATTTTCATCTAGTTTTCGTATCAAAATAATTAAAATGAGAAGACAAATACCTTATAGCTTCCTTTACCGTCGATGCTAAAATGTTTAATGTTATAAAATAATTTTAGCGTCTTTGACCTACTTTACCTTTTTATTCGGAGACTTGCGGTTATCTTCTGTTATGTTCAACGGGAACATTAGACTGATCTAGAATAGAACCAAGATGGAACCAAGAGGCGGATCCAGGGGGGGGGGGGCCTTCGTGGAAAAAAATTGGTTGATTATATAGGGAATCATTGAAGCATGACTGGAGTGAGACCCCCTTAGGAAAAGTTCTGGATCCGCCACAGTCTAGACATATATACGTAAATAAGGGATGAGTAAAGGAAAAAAAAAAAAGAAAACAAAATGACTGAATTAAATAAAAGGATGTTCGATTTACTGTATACTTCGGTTTGTTTTAAAAATCTATACGATGCTTTATTTTTATCTAGTTTCCAAATCAAAATAATTAAAATGAGAAGATAAATACCTCATAGCTTCCTTTACTTTACCGTCGATGCTAAAATGTTTAATGTTATAAAATAATTTTAGCGTCTTTGACCTACTTTACCTTTTTATTCGGAGACTTGCGGTTATCTTCTGTTATGTTCAACGGGAATATTAGAATGTTCTAGAATAGAACCAAGATGGAACCAAGAAGTTGGGTTGCCTTAACCAAACAACCCGGATGTTGAACCAGTTACCATTGTTTCGAACCAAAGAACCAAGGTTCAGAACCAGAAAACCCAGATTGAACCATGGTTTAGAACCAGAGTGCCCGGATATAACCTAATTGCATTCGGAATTCTCATGACTTTTTATACTTTCAATGTATTTTCCAAATCATTTATTTATTTAGTATATTTATATATAATTTACTGTTTCTATTTCAATTTCTATGTGCAAGGACATAAATAATGGTCAACCGAAACGGAGACGAAACGTGATCTGTAACTCATCCTTTTAAACTATTGTACCGACAGTAGTACCGGGGGCCTGTTTATCGAAGCGCTCTTAGAACTAGGACGCATCTTGGTCCTAAATGGGTTTATCAAACATGTCGTAAATTAGGAAAAGTCATAGTACAAAACATTGAATTTTTCGAAAAACTTAGGATGTTCTTATCCCAGGCATAGATTACCTTAGCCGTATTTGGCACAACTTCTTGGAATTTTTTATCCTCAATGTTCTTCAACTTTGTACGTGTTTGGCTTTATAAATATTTTGATATGAGCATCACTGATGAGTCTTATGTAGAAGAAACGCGCGTCTGGCATACTAAATTATAATCCTGGTACCTTTGATAACTATTTACACCACTGGGTTGATGCCACTGCTGGTGGACGTTTCGTCCCCAATGGTATCATCAGCCCAGTAGTCAACACTTCGGTGTTGACATGAATATCAATAATGTGGTCATTTTTATAAATTTCCAGTTTACAAAACATTGAATTTTTCGAAAAACTAAGGATTTTCTTATCCCAGGCATTGATTACCTTAGCTGTATTTGGCACAATTTTGGATCCTCAATGCTCTTCAACTTTGTACGTGTTTGTCTTTATAAATATCTTGATATGAGCGTCACTGATGAGTCTTATGTAGACGAAACGCGCGTCTGGCGTACTTAATTATAATCCTGGTACCTTTGATAACTATAGTAATCGTCCTAACTTTAAGACACCTATTTAGGTGTCTTAATATGGTCTTAGGATGGTCCTAACTTTAGGACATATTTTAAATGGTTGATTTGTAAACAAATACGAACGCCACCTATATATGTTTATTTATAGGGAGCAGTATTAATATTTTTTGTGGCAATAGGCCACTTAGGGACTATAATAATCCACTGTACTATCGGGGTGAAATTGATATTATACGCAAGTATAGATTATCACATCCGTTCTAATAATTAGTTAGATTATGACTGCACAACATAGTACAGACGTTAATGGTAAAATATTGTTTGCTTTTACATTGCCTTTTTGAAATAAATTAAATAGAAAATGCAAGAATGAGATTTTTGCATATATGCGTCGCCTGTCTTTTTAATACTCCATTTCTGACAATGATTTTTGTATGACGTCAGAGGAGTAAAATACTGGACTTAAAAGCCCGCCAGACAGATGGCTTATATCCTGAGAAGAGACCTTGGTGAAATTTGAAATAATCACGGGAACGAAGATTTTGAAAAAACGTTGTAGTGATTAGATCATCAACGACGTAATTTTTAAAATAAGACGGCAAAGTCGAAAATAGTTCTAGGTCATAATGAAGAAATTGTCAGCCGTCTTATAGCCAGAAGGTATCCGCACGTACCCGAAGTTTTGTCACAGTTTGTGGACATATGTTGCTGGTGGATAAAGTCGCACTTAACTTTTTCTTTGCGGTTTCAAAGCTCGTTGTCGAAATCGACATTATTTCGAATCAGCTGTCCACAAAACCGACAATAAAGTACAATACTCTTTGATGTTGATACATATAACAACAGTGTCCTAAAACTATGACAATGTCATTTTATAAATTAAATTGTTTCGAGCTTCTCTGTGCGATAGAACCGTTGATTTGATACTAGTAGAAGTGACAGTTTGACATGCCTTCATAAAATTAGCGGCAAGTCGACGTACTTTAAATATTATGCTTATTGTAATATATAGTTATAAAGTCTTTTTTTCTCTAAAACGCAGTTTAAAACGTAAAAATATTATTTAGAATCAGTGCACTGTGTGTGTCAATGTAGCCGTGAGATATGAGACTACGTATTTTTACGTCAGACAAACATTTTCGTGCATATGACTTCATATTCGATTTCAAAAGGGAGTGGAATGGCCATCGATTATTAAAGGGTGACAGTAGAAAATAATAAAATTAGTCCATTACATTATGCGATCACGATCATTCTAAAGCTCGTGTATAAACTTATATGTTAATTCATTATTGTGCAGTATTTTAAACGATCAACAGGACAGTCACAAATGATGGCTTAAACATATCATGAAACAATTACCATATTTCATTTTACTTCTCGGTCGGTGTTCCATGAAATAGTGCATTATAGTTTTAACAAAGAAGTAATTCGGGATACAAAATGTCTATATTAATAAATTTTACATTGCATTTAAAAAATCCGTTGCAAAAATATTGCATGATTAGAAATCATCACCCGCTGTTGGAAGTTGAGTTTCGCCACTTTTCGTGCTTGTCATTAGACGGTATTAGGGATTTCGAGTGTTAAACTGATAAAATCTAATAACGAACATATTCCATCTCAACCTTAAGAAGAGTGGCTCATTTTCGTCTAGCAATGTATATCGCTTGTTAGATGTTGTACTTTCAATGATATTTATAAACCCAGAGTAAAATGTTAAATGTTAAGTATAAAAATGTTAAATTATTCATCTTCAAACAAACATTTAAAAAAAAAAATGGGAAATATGAAAGAATAATGATATGAATTCAAAGAAAAGAAGAACACCAAACACATCTTTTATTAAAATTGAATATCCAACTGATTAAAAATCATATTGACCTCTAAAATTCTTTACACTTAAAACAAGTTCTTAGTATCTCAAAATGTCAAAAAAAGAGCCCGTTTTTAAACGCACACTGGACATAATTGATGTATTTCTATTCAGACTTTTTGTATTTTATTAACCGAAAGTGAACTATTTTTGAAAATTACGAATCTGTGGCTTCATTTCACGTTTAACGCAAAATAGACTGAATTATTTTTGTTGTTGTGTTAAGACAATACAGTTTCTTGTGCGTAAACTAATTGCAATGGAAGCTTGCTAAAGTTATTTCATAGGACGTACGCCCATTCATGAGGGCGTGACACATTGTCACTAATGTTCAATCAGCTTTTCTGCTGTACAACGTTTGGGCGATATCTTTTTGCGCCAAAAATGAACTCATTTGCACCACAACTTGTGCCAATGCTACTTCTGCGCCACTTCATTTAAAAACCCAATACAGTTCCTAGGCTGGTAGCAGGTACATTTTTATGCATGGTATTCTCTAACCATTGCTTCTTTAAAATTTGTCATGCGACTAAAATTTGTAAAATTTGAGAGTTATATTTCCTCTTATTTCAAAGATATTCCTCCGTTATCATAAAAGTTCACTTTTAATTTTTGTTCAATGTTCTTAATCTTCGCATTTTTATCTTTTAATTTTAGATAACTTATGTTGAGAAGTGAATTTGTCAAATGCACACTAAGTACAATGACCTAATTTCGGTATTTTTGTAATTTGTATCTTATAACTACACAACACTGACCAAATAAAAAACAACAGCAGAGGGTCACCAACAGGTCTTCAATGTAGCGAGAAATTCCCGCACCCGGAGGCGTCCTTCAGCTGGCCCCTAAACAAATATATACTAGTCCAGTGATAATGAACGACATACTAATTTCCAAATTGTACACAAGAAACTAAAATTAAAATAATACAAGTCTAACAAAGGCCAGAGGCTCCTGACTTGGGACAGGCGCAAAAATGCGGCGGGGTTAAACATGTGTGTGAGATCTCAACCCTCCCCCTATACCTCTAACCAATGTACACTCAGTACAATGACCTAATTTCGGTATTTTTGTAATTTGTATCTTATAACTACACAACACTGTGACTTTAGAGGGATTAATGTGTTATTTAAGTAAGTTTCTCGAATCCTGTATAATCTGCATTCTCTGTCGTATCCAGTAAACACAATGGCTTGTATAATCCATAAAAATGTGGAGCAAGGAAATAGAATTTCTATTATATTGGTTAAGTAAATAGATTATTTGCTAATCGAAATAAAAACCACAAAGCTCGAAAGAAACACTTCACTAATATTTATTTTCTTTCTTTATTTGACAAATCTCAAGATTGATTATCGTTATCCATAATTATCTGTCCAATATAAGCTATAACCAATTTATAACCAACAAAAGTTTTCTTTTTTTATCTTAGCCAATTATTCAAATCGGTTAACGTTATTGCTTCTTAAATCTTTTGAAGTATTAGCACACCAGAATTAAAATTGAAACTAATGAGTACATATGTCCGAATTAAGAAACAAAGACGTGACAATAATTATTCAACATAAGATAAATACCAAAAATTGACAGAGTCATTATTAAGAATCAAGTCAAAAACGATAAATAATTTATTAGAACTGTCATTTGTATATGTATCTTTTGGATGATTGACTTGCCTACGATAATAACACATACATAAGTTATGTCTCTTTCATCATACAACTGTAGATGTGGATGCACCTTCCAGAAGCAATATGAAATTGTATAATTCTGTAAGCTTTGTTTCCTTAACCAGTGTGTTCAGGAATAATGTAAAACTATTATGATGTTAAAAAAAAGTTATAAGGAAACAAGTCATAAATCATCTGCGGACAAGCAACCTGAATGCAAAGCTTTTAAAATGAAATGAATATTTTTATTATTGATAATTCTATTATTCTGTCAATCGGCCTGCACATCTACTAAGAGCTATTCTTTAAGTCGGTCTGCAAATCTACTGAGAGCTATTCTGTCAATCGGTCTGCACATCTACTGTGAGCTATTTTGTCAATCAGTCTGTACATCAACTAAGAGCTATTCTGTCAATCGATCTGCACATCTACTGTGAGCTATTCTTAAAATGCTATATGAAAATAAACACATCATATATACCAGGATTACATTTTGTATATCTACAAAAGATTCATCAGTGACGCTCGAATCCACAAAAGTTTAAAAGGCTAAACAAAAGTACGAAGTTGAAGAGCATAGAGGACCAAAATTCCTAAAAGTTGTGCCAGATACAGCTAAGGTAATCTATTCCTGAGGTAGAAAAGCCTTAGTATTTCAAAATGAATATTCATGTCAGCACAGAAGTACTGACTACTGTGCTAGTTATACCCTCGAGAATTAAAACTCCACCAGCAGTTGCATCGACCCAGTGGTTGTAAATAAACTCATAATAGATTTTGTATATACGCCAGACGAAGAGCATTGTTTTCAATCGCTTTTCTGTTATTTTCTTTGTTAAAGATGTTGTAATTGCTTAACTCAATTTGAGGTCATATTTAAATCAAAAATCTGGACAACACAACACAAGACAATATATATAAGTCTTACCTCTTCATTTTATAAAACATACAAATAGTTAAAAAAAAAAACATAACATAAAACATATAAGAGAGTTATGAGAGACTATGTAAAATGTATATACATTATGTACACTTAAATTAGCAATATCAAATACATTTTCTTTTGGCAGTAAAAAACTGTTTTTTTTTTTTCATCTGTGAATAAAAATATAAATTCAGCGTCCATCAATCAACTTTGTTACACTCGTTTAGATTAAGAATTAAGCTAGATTATTAATCAACTAATTTAACCTGATTAGGGTATCGACAAAACAGTAAATAGAAATATTGGTATTAAACCATAACCAACAGATTCTTGAAATTAAGAAAGCAGCTTCTCATTGATTATTTCTTTTCAAATAAAGATGTCAAAATATCGGATATCATAGCTAGGTCCAGGTGATTGTTTTTAGATAAAAATGTGTAAAGACAAAAATTTGAGCTAATTTATAAATATTCTAAAAAAAAAGCAAAACTCGAAATCAAATAATAAAATCCATTCCCTTTTCCTCAAGATGTTCATTTCGTTTTGAAAAATATTCTCAATAGTGTATGATATTGACGTTATAATTAGTAATCTCATCGCAAAACGTTATTTTTTTCTGACCATTTCTTCAGATGTCCTTATGACTGATAAAATGACCTCATGATTCATCAGATTTCCTCATGACGCATAAAATTTCTTTATGATTCATCAGATTTTCTCATGATTTATCAGATTTCCTCTTGTTTCATCAGATTGTCCCGTGATTCATTAGATGTTCTCATAAAAAGTAAAATCCAAAAATACTGAACTTGGAGGAAAATCAATTCGGAAAGTCCATAATCACATATCAAAATCAAATAACAAAACGCATCAAAAACGAATGGACAAGAACTGTCATATTCCTGACTTGGTACAGGTCAAATGTACAAAACCAGTCAAAAGAAATAAGAAGGAAAGACAAAAACAAATCGTCAAAAAAAAGGAGAGATAAAACCACAGTCAAGACACGAAGAGGGAGCCACAAAACCGCATAAAAAGGCAAAAGAAGGAGAGACAAAAACACCGTCAAAAGACAAAAGAAGTGACAAAATCACAGTCCTAAGACAAAGGGAGGAGAGAGAAAACAGCAGTCAAACGAAGGAAAGACACATCCCTGGCCATAAGATCAAATTTAAAGGAGAGACAAAACTACATTGAAACTACAACAAAAGTATTTCCAAACAATAATTCACAAAGGACTAATTAAACTAATTAAACTAAGGATTGAGAAACCCCAACTTTTTTAGAAGCTTAATTCAATAGACAACAGAACAGTTCAATTTTTGCTTTCGATTGCTGTATTTCTGTTTTCTATCAATAATGAAGATGACATAGTGTATCTATTGAAGCAGAAAAACTGATATCATGAATACCGTCCATGATTTATATAACATTTGTTAGATTGAAACAAACTGAAAATTGTTAAAAACACTCATTAAATTGCCAAAAGTAAAAAAAATATTAAGAAGTAATTGCATATTTTTATTTTATGAAATCGTGAATATATTAGTCTTGCAAGATAATTAGAAACCCTTATGGATCTTTTGATGTGACAACAAGGAAGAAAATGCACATGCAGCGACTACTAATCCGTTTATATAATCACATACAGAAATAGTTCATTGTTATATTTTTAATTTAAGACGTCGGTGTAATACTAACCAAACAAACCGCAGTATTAAAGATGGTATTGAAATGACTGTAATAGGTTTTGAATACACCTAACGTGATTGGCTAGCGTTTGTTCGTTAAAAACAAGTAACGCAGCGAGGCTTACTGCATAGGTTTATTATGTATTGGACAGGATAAAGAAATATGAAGTTATCTAGTAGCTTTTTATTTGTTGCAATAACTTATACTTTTGGTAAGTATTAAATATAATATGTTTTCAGAATAATTCAGTAATTTAATCATTCATTCGAAAGCAGGTAAGACAGATTTATGGACTTAATGATTTAGTTTAAGCACAAAGTTTTATGACGTATAAATATGATTTAAAATGCTATTATACACATAGACAAATCCAGTTAACAAGCAAAACCTTTACTTAATGTGGTACCAAACACCTTAACTAAAATTAATTTAGCTCGTTTAATTTTCATAAAATTTCGACAAAATATTTACTTTGACCCTTTGACAAAAATGTAAAAATTTCAAAAAACTTGAACCAGAAAACTTATCGAAAACTTTTCATTAGATATATAACAGTTTGACGAACACTAATTTTGATCATTGAGTAGCTTAATATTTCCTAAACAATATAACGTGATTAAAACGTTCAGCTGAATTTTACAGAGTTATCTCCTTGTACAATGTGGTTACTTCTTAAATTATGTATCTTATATTGTGTTATTTCATCACTGTCACGGGTTATTGGTGATTACCCGCAAACACCTCGCAAGATTGTGTGTGTACCTGTCGCAAATGTAGCCTGGCATTCAGTGGTTTCCGTCTGTTGCTGCATAATTGTTTTCTATTCGTTGAACATCAATCAGGTAGTTAGTTTTCTCGGTTGCATTTTTATACATTTGTCATGTATGGGAACTTTATCGCTTAAATGCTCATTGTTGAAGGTCGTAAGGTGACATATAGTTGCTACTTCTACTTCATGTGGCCTTTTGTAGAGAGATGTCTAATAGACAATCATACCTCGTCTTCAAATTTTTATTAAAAAGAAATAGGGAAGTCTCAAAAACTCCATATCTTACAAATTATCAAAACCATAAGTTGAACTTGTTTTCTTTGAATTAGGTCATGTCTCCTAAGATTCGTTGTTGAAAAAATCCGGAAAATGTTTTACAGTCATATTATTACTTTCTTCTAAACAAGTTTATTGCACAGCATATGATACAATACATTTGTTTTAAGTAGACAAAATTTATTGAGATGCTTTTAACTTAGTTTGAACAGTATATATCAATAAAAGTCTATAACAATGAAGTAGTACAAATTTACATAATTCAGCTATGGGAATCGAAATCAAGTTCGGATTTTTTTTATACTTTTAAGACATCGGACCTGTCTACGACATGTACTATATCGCAACGATAATATCTTGAGAGCTTTAAGAAAAAGTGTAAAAGGAAGATACCGTAATGGAAACGCTGTCAACATATTCAATGTAACATGGTATCGATCAATTGAACACATCCCATTACTTGTTTATTGGTACCAATGTCATATTTAAACATATTCTGAATTTGAATCAAGAACCTTGTTTCATTACATTCTGATTATATCAGGCAGCACAAATAATCAATTTAGACTGGTCTTTGGTATGGACACATACATGTGTTGTTGAGTTTTATTTGGGCAGAATAATGAAAATATCCACATGTCTGACTAATAAATGCATAGCAGTCACAGAAATATCCGTATTCGTATTATCTAAAGTTGTAAGTTTCTTTTGTTGTAAGGAATATTCCTTTTTCAGCGGATTAATACTTACATTGGCAACACGAAGGGTGCCACATGTGGAACAGAATCTGCTTACCCTTCCGGAGCATCTTAGATCCCCTCAAATTTTTGTGGGGACCGTGTTGCTGAGTCTTTAGTTGTCTTTGTTGTTTTTTGTGTACTATTGTTTGTCTGTTTGTCTGTTTGTCCATTTGTCTTTTTCTTTTTCAGCAATGGTATTGTCAGTTTATTTTCGATTTCCACTATCGGTCACTGTGCTGTAATTAGTTAAAACAATATTTCATTTTCAAAAAGCGCACAAAATATAATTATACAATATAAATACAAGGATTCGGAAACAAGAACAACATATATAAATCTTCTCCCTTTAAAAAAATGACAAAATTAGGAACATAGTATAAGAATCTCGTATAATATAATTTTCAATTCTTATAACACATGTTTATTCTGTGGTTTGCCCGTTACTCAGAAGTCAGTTTGATCGAAACATGTGATCAACTCGTTTTTTCATAATAACACATGTAGCTGAGAAATATGCAAATATGCTGTATTTACTTGTGTACTTTTTTTTCGTAAACTTTCGAAGACAGGTGAGCATAAAGACACCTTATGTTAATAAACCTACTTTGAAATCTAATAAATTTATCATAGCAATTAAAACTTAGTGCGCATAAACTCAAAACTAAAATTGGGAGTTATAATAAAACTGAAAAGAGTGAAATTTCTTTTCGAGTTTCTATGCCAATTGAAACTGTAGATGAAGACCCTTTAGGTGTCATTATCAAGTATAAAAGGAAAGAGAACCTATGAAACATAAATATCTATAATTAAATTAACTTTTAAACCTTATAATAATGAAACCGTTTAATCAAAATTGTTGCATAAAATCAACAATTGGTCTTTATAAATACTGAAAAAGATGTGTTTTTTTTAAATGCTGAATTGTCTAAGGTTACAATTGACGAATAATAAACATACGGATTACAATACATACACTTATCTTGCATATAACGTATTGATATTTTTTAGTTGTTAGTTACATATTTGATGTATTTAAATGCAATGTACTTTGTAATAAGTCTTAACCGATAGTCATAATTGCGTTTATGCTAATGATGGATATCCTACATTGTATTTTGAGGTGTGTTCTTCGACTGTTTCGATTCTCATACATCCTTGGCTTTCACATATTTGGCTTTGAGCGTTCCTGATAAAGGTAAATTCGGACGAATGAAATTATAACTTGCTTTGTTTCATTTTGTGAGATAGATTTAAGGAGATGTCCTGTAAAAGTCTGTAAGGAAGCAAATAGCGAGACAACCCTTTAATTGTAAGAATGTCATTTCATTGTTTTCTCCATCTATGTATATATTAGTCAAGGAACGATACTTTGTTTGAAAATAAAAGTGTAGTTGCTTTTGCTATCACCCTTTATTATGCTGTTTTAAATGACTGTGCGCTAAATCTGACCATACATGTACATGTTTCATGTATTGACATAAAAAAATGCAGGAAAAACATATTACCTCACAGTGCTACAGTCATTGTTATATTATGTAAATAAGTCACGTGTCGACCAATCTGGATTTAATATTGCAAATATGCTATTTAAATGCAAAGTTATATGCTATTCTTAAATCACACGTACCGTCTAACATATGTATAATGTTAACCTTGGAACAAGAGACAAATGACATAATAAGAGAGCTAACCTTTAAATCGAGGTCCCAATTGCATAATTACCTATATCAACAACAAGACAAGTAGAGGATAATCTGACAAAATATTGTGTTTTTAATGGAGGTGATCTTTCTATAAAGATAAGGAGTTGTGGTATGATTGACAATGAGACAACTACAAAATGTATCCACCAAAGTTCAAGTATGAAACAATTCAATTGAGAAATAAATAGCCTAATGTATAACAAGACAGTTTATAGCTGGTTTGAGTGGTTGATGTTTATGTGAAATATTTTTTTGTTCGATATCCCACTGTAGAAAGTGCATAGTTAAAGATTGTTCTAAATTTTATGATTTACAGGACAACCTATTGACAATTTGTGGATTAAAACATTGAATAGCGGAAATATCAACTCATGGAATGTACCCGATATATATAATTACTATACGAAATTGTCAACATACGATTTTCCTGAAATTACGAACAGATATTTATTGTTTAGTATCAAAGCATGTGATAATGTTTTTGTGTTACTATCAGAAACATACACATTGACATCAACAAAGTTTCTAGAGATTGTTTTTGGTGGAAATTCCAATCTTATTTCGTATGTTTGGTTGACAAGGAGTCCTGGAAATATAATTAGTGCACCCCACTATTCAACTCCGAATCTACTGAGTTGTACTGCATTCCGAAGTTTCAATTTATCATGGCCTTCAGACGATCGTTTTGTGCTTCTGACGGATTCTGGAAAGGTAGTATTTGATTGGACGAGTGGTGATACACTTGACATTCGTGGTATTGGTGTCCGATCAGGATGGGGAAATGATGCCACATGGATTGTGAATCATAAAGGTATGATTCTGAATTTAAGGATGGATTACAAACGTACTCCTAATTTCCTTTTCTTTTTTATTATTATTACCAAATGGACTAAAATGTTTAAGCTAAACTAGTTAACACTGACATATTAATATTTGTACATAGATCGAAATGAAATGGAACATTTAGATCAATGAGAATCAATAAAATATCCAGCAGCAAACGTTTTTATAATTGATGTTTAGTTGGCTAAAATCTACTTGCTCATATTTCACTCATGTTCAGAACTATGCGAAAAGTTTGTTTATAGCGATATAAATCATAAAATGTTGCATATCAAATTTTTAAAAGAATAATTTTATATACAATCAAATTTATTTGAGCCGTTTGTATCAGCCGATTAAGAAAGTTATCATATTTCTTTCTACATTAATAAGAAGATGTGGTATGAGTGACTATGTGACAACTCTCCATCCAAATCTGAATGTATTAAAAGTTATCAATTATAGTTCAAAGTAAGGCCTTCAACATGAAGCTTTGTCTCACACCGTACAGCAAGCTATCAAATGTCCCCAAACTGACTAGTATAAAACAAACAGGAAATCCACCGTCTATATAAAAAAGCAATATTCGAAAAACACCTATAAAGCACACTAATTAACGACAAGCACTGTACAAAACTTAATCAAATATTTCATATCAAGCTTACCCAAAAAAACATGCATACATTTTGATAGTAATATAAATATTATATTTGTCACATACCAGAGAGATAACTTCAAGTAAAGAAATCAAATCCGAGCAGTTCTTTTTTTTTTCAGCGCACACATCCGGTCATTACCGTGGCTTAAAATCAACTTACGGGAACATGAATTTACTACGGACAACATCTGCAAATAGCTTGATACTATGCATCCTGGTTTGTGAAAGAGATAACAACTGCATCGGTATAAATTTTCGTTTGAAAACAAAGAAATGTGAACTTATAGAGGGAGACCAGCTAATAAAGAAAACTGCAAACAGTGAATGGATGTTTTATACGAAATGCTTACAAGGCAGTAAGATGTGTTTAGCTGTCACAAATTGAACAATATGACACATTTGATAAAATCTGAATGTGCATGGTAGACATAATTTAACATTAGGCCTCATTATATCTTCATTATTGTTTTGTTTTGTCCTCAAAACGCTGCAGCATTTGGATCATGTGTTGCTTACTCTTTCATGACACCTTTGATCCCCTCGTGTTTTGGTGGAGTAATTGTAATTATCGTTTTCTTTTCTTTATTTCTTTGTTCTTAACTTAAAATTTTCTGCTCATTAATATTTTTAACACTTTTTCTTTATATCTTTATTTTTTGTGTGTTTTATTTCTTTTCTGTTATATCTTGTATTTTGTAAATCTGTATTATTTTGTTTCATTGATTGAATGATAAAAAATACTCTGTATCACTAACTCAGAAGAACGACTGCTGCTTTAATATATGTAGTAAACATTCCAATGTAAAAATAAATATGGATAAGGTCAATGTTAGCTTATAAATACTTAGTAATAGAGTTATTTTCAATGGTTATCAATTAAACACTGTTATATCAATCTGAGTTTTATTTTTATCTTTGGTATCAATAAATCTAAACATAACATACGTATATGGCTAACAATTATTCTCATTTACGATTATACAGCTTGTGAATATATATTTTGTTTTGCATTGCACAAGGTCTTGCATTCCTTTACAGTTGATGGCCCCGATACACTTAACAAGTGGAAGTGTACAGATTGATCAGTGATTGTGTTATAAACTGTGACCAGAGAATGCTAGTGTTGGCAAAAAGATTTGAAAAAAATTAACAAAACAAATAAAGAATAGAGTAAATGGGATGTAAAAGTGTAGAGAATAACTGTAGAAATTGAATCAGGTAATACAATGCCGATTACAGTAATGAATAATGAAGAGAATAAAGAAATCACTTACATATATATATGATTGCGTTGGATAAAAACCGCTTTTTTATACGTGTGCACGTAACAAATGTCGTTGTAGAAGGGTCAAAATACAGCACAAACAACATTATCAAAAATTACTTCTGAAATTAATGTATTAACTAAAATAACGCGGAAGATTTGTTGAATTCATTATGGCCACCACTGCATAATCCGCTATATTCTTACCTGCTACATGTAAATTTGATTAAAATGTTTAGGAATTGTTTTATTTCAGATTTGTCAATACCCTTAACGCATTACTCATATCTACGGGCAAAATGTATCCGAGTCAATCTTGAGGTTAATAATTACCTGGTTCTATTAAACCCTTTATAAGAATAACAGTTTATTCCATCAGTTCAAGCTTCCATGAAATATCTCAAAATGTATAGATATAAAAACCATAAAACATTAACAAACGCACTTTGAAACAAAATGGTCAAGAATACATACTACTTACGAATTGAAATACCTATTAGAATAGACAATACTCACGGTGAATGTGAGACAACAATCTGACCAAAGAGCAAAAACAGCCCAAGGCCCCTGATGGTGCCTTGTGCAGGGTAAAATAATGCCG
Organism: Mytilus edulis; assembly: GCF_963676685.1. NCBI lineage: Eukaryota > Metazoa > Mollusca > Bivalvia > Mytilida > Mytilidae > Mytilus > Mytilus edulis. Next base: position 66,857,520 of record NC_092354.1, on the reverse strand, counting down.
CAACTAGAGGAGAACTGGTCCCTACACAGAAGTATATACTTTTTCAGCAAAATCGACGCCATACTTAAATCCCAAACTTACAAATCAACCAAAATTGACTTTGGCAAGGCACAAAAATGCGAAAAGTTAAACATGTTTTGTGTGGTCGCAACTCTACCCTATACCACTAGTCCATGTGGAAGAAAAATACACAACAAAAATCAGTTCAAAAGATGTCCAATGTTAGAATAGGAAACAGAATAAACTAAGCAAAATGACATTGTTAAACATAGAATAACAACATGAACAAACGACTTCTAGCAATTACTGACATTTCCGGCTCCTGGCTTTAATTGATTTAACTTATTGAAGGATAATTTTCTCATTATCAAAATCATCCAAAATTCATCCTGTTAGTGGTTAGTAAAGTGCCGTCAGCTAGCAATTATCATGCTTAATATAGAAAAAGGTAATTACTTACTGTTTATTCAATCAAAATAAACATAGACATAGATATAAGAAGATGTGGTATGAGTGCCAATGAGGCAACTCTCTCATCTAAGTCAGAATTTGTAAAAATAAACCATTATAGGTAAAAAAACAAACAAGAAACACTTATGAACCACACCAACAAACGACACCTGTTGAACATCAGATTCCTGACTTGAACAGGTGCAAACAAATGCAGCGGGTTCTAACGTTTAAATCGGTACCAACCGTCGCCCTAATCTGAAACAATAGTGTAACATCACATCATAAAAGAGGCACACTATAAAAAAATCAATTGAAATGGTTTAACTCAATTCAAAGACATATAAACACAAGTGAACATACACTGAACTGAAAAAAATGATCTATTACACAATGTAAATTAAAAAACAATAAAATAAGGGGTTATATGTTAAACAATTTCAGAAAAACAAAATTGAACACAATGCCACCAAATAGAATAATGTACACAGGTGAATAAAAATAATTTTGTTGTAAGGTATACAGTATCAATTGAGAACGGATATATTTTGTACAAACTAAATAATTTTGTTGTTCATAGAACAGAAGTGAAAACATGTTTTGTTTTATTAAACACTCGTGCAGTAAGTAACACATACAGGTGTTTCCGTATAACATGTATAACCTATATAAATACAGAAACAAACAACTGCTTTTAGAATTAATTTGTTTTATTTCCGATACAAAAATCTAACTAATAAATCGATAATTAATTCTATTTTTTTTTTTTTTACCTTAAATCACTTCGCAACAGTATCTTAACTACATCACTTGTAAATGAATATGTTTAAAGGCTTGGTAAGCTTTAGGGGTGAATAACAACGTGTTTGTGCTCTATAAAATTGAGAATGGAAATGGGGAATGTGTCAAAGAGACAACAACCCGCCCAAATAAAAAACAACAGCAGAGGGTCACCAACAGGTCTTCAATGTAGCGAGAAATTCCTGCACCCGGAGGCGTCCTTCAGCTGGCCCCTAAACAAATATATACTAGTCCAGTGATAATGAACGCCATACTAATTTCCAAATTTTACACAAGAATCTAAAATTAAAATAATACAAGACTATACATACTTCTACCTGAACAGATTGAATTTGAAATATCTGAATGGATAAGATGTTCGCAAGTATATATGTTTTTTCTAATGATGTTCCTGTAGCGATAATGAAATAAAGTAGAAGTTTGACGATTAAGTATTGTTGTAATTAATATGCTGTGGGTCATTGTTTTAAAATAAGAATTGTTACAGGGTTTGTAGTAACATGAGCAACACGACGGGTGCCACATGTGGAGCAGGATCTGCTTACCCGTCCGATTCACCTGAGATCATCCCCAGTTTTGGTGGGGTTTGTGTTGCCTAGTCTTTAGTATCTAAGATGAAGTAATGAAATAAAGTTAAACACAACAAAAATACTGAACTCCTAGGAAAAGTGAAAAAGACCATAATCAAATGGCAAAATCAAAGGTTCGAGCACATCAAACGAATGGATAACAACTGTCATATTCCTGACTTGGTACAGGTCTTTTCGTATGCAGAAAAAGGTGGATATAACCGAGTTCTATAACTAGCTAAACCTTTCACTTGTATCTACATCTACATCATACGACGATCCATCAGCACATTGATGACTATACGTCGGCTCATCGCAAACAGACACTTAATAAAATATAATAACTAATTTTGTGCAATAATTCAAAGATAATTTGTGCAATAATTCAAAAATAATTTTGTGCAAAAACAAAACAAAAATTAACGCATTTACATTATTTACAAACAGGTTAGATATCTAAATATACTGACTCTGGATCAGTATTTTAAACTGATCCAGGGAGTTAACGCTGATGATCTTTTGTGGGAGTGAGTTCCACAGTACAACAGTGAATGGAAAAAAGCTGTACTTGAAATAGTCTGTTCTTGTGCTAAATGTCTGGTATTGTAATGGATTAGTGAATCTGGTGTTTTTGACTGGCTGTGGTACAAGGTAAAGGTTTGGGTCTACTGCAATGAGATGGTGAGAGATTTTGTAAAGCATAGTGACTCGATTGATGTTTCTGCGAGTTTCAAGTGACTTCCATTGAAGATGGTCAATCATGGAAGTAACACTACTGGTGTTGTGGTATCTGTTGGTGACATAGCGTGCTGCCCTTCTTTGTACTTTTTCAATGTTGTTTTTTTGTTTTTGGGTGTGAGGTGACCAAACTGAAGAGCAGTATTCTAAATTAGAACGTACCATGGATTTGTATGCCAAGCTTTTAGTTTCTTCCTGGTTTATTTTCAAGTTTCTTTTTCGAAAGCCTAAGATCTTATTTGCTTTTGAAGTAATAATATATTTATGTGTGTATCCCAAGACATGTTGTGAGAAAGGGTGATACCAAGATATTTTGCAGTGCTGACGGATTCTAAGATGTGGCCTTTTAATACATAATCATGTTTGAATGGTGACTGTGATCTTGTTACAGTGAGGGAGTTGCATTTTTCAGGATGGAATTGCATACCCCAAGTTTTTTCCCAATTGGCTAGGCAGTTTAGATCATTTTGTAGTATGGTACAATCTTGTTGGTTTGTTATGTTTCTGTATAAGATACAATCATCTGCAAACAAGCGTGTTTTTGATGTTACTGCTGCAGGTAGGTCATTAATGAAGATGAGAAAAAGTAGTGGACCCAAAACCGAGCCTTGGGGCACCCCACTTACCACAGGCATTTGACTAGATACCTCTCCGTCAAGGGCAACCTGTTGCGTTCTGTTACTAAGGAAGGCTGATACCCAATTCCAGGTATTTCCCCTTATGCCATAATTATCCATCTTTCTTAATAACTTTTTGTGAGGTACCTTGTCAAATGCCTTGGAGAAGTCTAAACTAATAAGATCAATTTGTACACCATTATGAAGGTTACTAAGTAGTTCATGACTTAAAGTAAGTAGCTGTGTTTCACAGCTGCGTTTTGATCTGAAGCCATGCTGATTGTCCACAAGGATGTTATGTGTGTCCAGATGTTTTAGTATGTTACTTACAACAATGTGTTCGAGCAGTTTGCAGCAAATGCAAGTTAGAGAGACAGGTCTGTAATTACTGGCTAGGTATTTTTCGCCTTTTTTAAAAATAGGGATCACATTTGCCTGTCTCCAGTCTGTTGGTACATCTCCTTTCAAAAAAGATGTGTTAAAGATCAAAGCGAGATGTGGTGCAAATTCTGGTGCAAATTGTTTAAGAATTCGTGCTGGTATTTCGTCTGGACCTGTAGCTTTAGATGGATCAAGATTTTTCAAAAGTTTTTCTATGCCATTTGGTGTTACATGTATTTCTGCCATAGATGGATAGTTGTCGGAAAGAGTTGGTATTTGTTCTTTATCATTTTCAGGTGTAAAAACAGAGTGGTATTGTTTATTGAGTATTTCAGCTTTTTGTTTTGTGTCGTCTATCAGCATACCTTCAGATCTTAATGGTGCAACTCCTGAACTGTCTTTTTTGGTGGACCTAATATAATTCCAAAATTTTTTCTGTTTTTGCGAGGTTTGTAAGCTCTCGTCGTAACAAATAATGTTTTCCAGATATGTCCAGTAAGCTTTTCTTGTCTCTTTCTGAAGCAGCTTTTTTGTTTCCCTGTACTGTTTATTTATTTTACTATGCGAGTCTGTTTTCATTTTTTTGAACAATTTGTTCCTTTTTCTAATCAGTGACTTTATTTCTTTATTAATCCATGGTAGTTTTTGTTTGGTGTTATTAATCATTTTAGTAGGGATTGACTCTTCCATGGTTTTTAATACCTTTGTTTTGAAATTATCCCAAAGTTCGTCCATTGTGAGATTTTCTAGGTTTGTAATATTGTTCAGATGTATGTCATTTAGCTTTTCTTTAATTTGTTCAGTATTTGCTTTATTGTATAGGAAAACTTTTCTAGGTGGTTTTTTTGCTCTTCTAGGTTTTAAGTTGGATTCAATATAAACATGCATGACAGTCGCATTAAATTCTATTATTTTGACACGGACGTGTAAAGAAAACAAACAGGGGGAGGGTTGAGATCTCACAAACTTGTTTAACCCCGCCACATTTTTGCGCCTGTCCCAAGTCCGGAGCCTCTGGCCTTTTTTAGTCTTGTATTATTTTAATTTTAGATTCTTGTGTACAATTTGGAAATTAGTATGGCGTTCATTATCACTGAACTAGTATATATTTGTTTAGGGGCCAGTTGAAGGACGCCTCCGGGTGCGGGAATTTCTCGCTACATTGAAGACCTGTTGGTGACCTTCTGCTGTTGTTTTTTTTTTCTATGGTCGGGTTGTTGTCTCTTTGGCACATTCCCCATTTCCATTCTCAATTTTATAGTATGACATAATAGCTAAAAATGCAAAAAATAAAAAAAATAACAACATTGCTCAAAAGTAACAATTATTTAACATAGCCTTAAAACAAACAATGAAGATAATCTCGTCAACCATGACCCTAATCCGAATTATAGAATTCGTAAGAAACACAATTATAATCAGTTTAAATATTACTTTTGCTCAATAACGCGATCTACTTGATTTCTCACTACCATTAACATTTTTTTCCATTAAAGATTGACGCATTATTTTAAAGTTCTTAAGACGGCTGTATGAATTTATAACACTCAATTCATACGCTAGCAGTATCTTATCAAAATACCACTTATCCTAGAATTTACAAATGTCCTCAAAAGGTCACAAGGTATATACACGTTATTTACTGTATTAAGACATTACAACAAATTATGAGGATCTAGATGGAGTTATCAGAATTAAGATGTGTGGGTAAATTCAACCAAGGACGTATGACTAACACGGATTTATGTCTCGCGGTATCTCGTTAAAATATCGCAAATCTTGAGATTTGGATTTACTCACTACTATAATTATGCGCGCTTCAAATACATATTTCCGGCTAGTTACGATAATGTAAACAACTAACACTTCTATAGTCTCGATTATAATGATAGAATATATCTCAATATACAATATTGCATGATCGCAGTTGTTTATCACCAGAGAATTAAACCATGTGTAAAGCCTCATTAAAGAACTTTATAAGAAATGCTTAGAAAAATAATAAAATTTCGTATAAAATATAAATTTAATTAAATTATATGATTTCATTCAAATGAGCAAACAGATTTATTTGCAGTTATACGTAGGTCAAAGTAAAGTTTGGTCTATTTTTTCTTACAATAATCATTTTTTTTAAATAACATTTAACATTTTTAATTCAATGATTTATCCCCGTTTGCAAAATGAAAATAAAAAAAAAGATGGTTGTACAGTTCTTAAAGACAGTAACCAAACGACAAATATTATAATTAGTTATCAAAGGTACCAGGCTTATAATTTGATACACCAGACTCGCATATCGTCTACAAAAGACTCACCAGTGACGCTCAGATCTAAATAGTTAGAAAGTCAAAACAATAACTAAGGCCTTTTAACATTGTATTATTAGAAAAAATTATATCTACACAAATTTCAAACTTTTAATTATATCGAGTCTTTAAAGATTTCACAGAACCACAGATCTTGCATTATTACCCATTCGAGATATACGATATTCAAATATAGAATATTGATGTAGTTCTTGACTTGGCACAGACAAAAACAAAGAAACCATCAATATCTATAAAAGGCAAACGAGTATACGAATACTGAAATTGTTTCTCGAGTACTAGGCCTTCGATGCGAGCACTCGTTGTCATCCCTGATATATAATGGAAAGATATCTGTATTCAAAAGTTGACAGTGACAATAAATTATAAACTTTCAATGTTTGACATGTCAAATTTACTTTTGAAATATTGTCTCCCTTCAAACATTGAATGGTCAACAAATTAACAATTATAGAAAGTTGTCTTGATGCAACAGTGTTGAAAGGTCGACAAGTTGACCTTGATGGAGGCTGTAATTAGATATCTATTTAATGACCCGTTAAACCTTAGCTGTAGACATCTTTCTGGCTGTCAACATTTCGATCTGTTTATTTTTCCACCACAGTATAAATGAGTAATTTAAATTGTCAACTTTGATATTTGCTGACTTTTTAATGTGTAAATATCTCTGCCTGTCGACACATTCTCCATGATTATCTTTTTGATACATACAAATTGTCAGCACAAATTCACAGTTTACAGTATTCACAGTGTGTCACGAAATATGCATTATACAATGAATGTATTAAGATAAATTGTTAAGAAGTGCTTTAGTTTACTCTTTACAGTCATTGAAACTAGTGGATCATTGATGAACATTGTTGATAAAGTTTTATGTTCTGTCTAAAAACATGAATTGTCTGAATGTAGAAAATGAAAAATAAGTTAGTTTCATAAAACAAAAAAACTAATTCCTTGGAAATATAGATCACAATCAATACTAACTGTTAATACAACACAATGATTTTTTTTCTATATGGCCAACCTGTATTTAACAAATTTGTATGCTTACTTTATAATTTACATGTGCTCACTTTTAAATATGACTCACAAATATGTGTCAACAATTTAACTGCTTGTCAATTTTCGAATGTGTCATTTTTTTTTTTGTTGTAGTGTTAATCAGGACGTTTTTTTTTTCTTTATTATTCAAATTTGTCATAAAGGAGCCTTTTTTATAATGTCACACGCTGACCTGTGTATAATTTACGCACTGTTGAAGTCCTTTTGGATACTGATTCGTCCAGAAAGTCTTTGATGGTGTATGTGTTAATGTTTTATTAAATGAGTGTTGGTAATTTAACGCATACTTCAGCACTTCTGAATATTTTATGTGGACATGTTTTATTGGCGGATGATTTATTGCAGAAAAATATTGACCTGTTGAAAGGCTACTGTCCACTGTATATGACATACTTAGTACCCTGACCGCTGACCAACGATGCTCCGGTGATTCATTGACATTCACACCATTTATCGTATTTTATAATTGTAAAAAACTGCTTCTTGTTAAGTTCCCAATTTTGATAGCAATTATTTACTCCTCTACATGTTGTGCGATCGTCAGTTAATGTCAAAAGCATTATTAGAATCAATTACATATTAGTTCACAGGTTATTATAAACTCATTATCTCTGTTTGAATGTCACGGTTATAACTTGACAGATTATATAGTTTATTTTGAAAGTTTTAAACATTTTACATTGCATTATAAATTTCACATTGGACAACAGGATGAAGATACACATGTTGCTCACAGTGGTTTTAATTCTAGAATTTCCATGTGTTGTTCAAGGTAAGAAAACAAAAACTTGATCATGAAAATAGTTAAGAACCTATACACGTGTACAAATTATGTATTTATGTATAGAGTCATTAGCTCCAAATATCTCACTATATTTTATTATCAGTTTAGAAATGGCCTCTTTCTTGATTTGCCAAACTTTTCCTTTGCCTGACCCTGCTCCTTTTGACTGAAGTAATTATAATCAACATGTATTTCATAAGTTCAAACTTCGATAGGTTCATCGTTAAAATGAAACCACAACACAGACTGACAGACTAGCTGATAGACATATATACAGACAGAGAGACAGACAAACAGACAGACAGAGAGACAGACAGACAGACAGACAGACAGACAGACAGACAGACAGACAGATTTAGGATGTAAATATAGTTCAAAGAAGACGCCGGCCATTTACTGATTATCGTATTGTTGTAATTCTTAGGTGTTTTAATGGAAGATTGGTTAATTTCAACATTACTGCAGGATTACAATAAGCTAGCATATCCTGGAACAACGGACAATGCAACTGTTGTTGTCAAACACGACATGACCCTTATTCGAATTGTGGAATTTGTAAGTTTAAAGAATTACATTTGTCATCAGTTAAATGCATAGTCAAACTTGTATTGATTTCGAGTCTATAAAATAGAAACATGTTAAAGAATGAATCTAAGATCTGTCATCAATAACCATTCCTAAAATAATGGCACACTTGCATGTGACAAACACTTTCAAACGAATCAAATTTATAATACAGATACAATTTGATTTTTTGTCTTCGTTTAAACTTTTAATGATGAATGCGTAACTTTTTATAGGAAATTATTTCTGATATTTTGTTTAAAGTTTCAACACTTATCAATAACAATGTAAATATATAAAGATTATCAAATAAACATTACATATATTCAAACAAATGTATATCATTTTAAATGTTTGTTTTGGTTTACTTGAGTTTTTTTTCTGCATTTGAGAAGCATGATTTTCATTGTTTATTGATTGAATATCAGAAAATATGTTATCATATTTTATGAGAGCACTGTTTATAAATTATATTCTTTACAATGAATGTATATATACAGGATGGTACAAAATTGACGATTGACGCATGGTTGGGTACAGAATGGAGAGATCCACGATTTCTATGGGATTCTTCTCCCACTAATATTCGGTTACCAATATCACTGATTTGGACACCTGATATCGTTCTATACGAAAAGTGAGTAAATTACACCTATAATTGAGTGAGTTAAGATGATTGTTTTTTTTTAATTCAATCTTTCAGATTCTATCAATTGGTACAAATGTTAGATGCACACATATACTTGACTCTATACATTATATATTAAATTAATCTTAATGATTTCGATTAAAAACATAAGCAAATCACCGGAAATAAAATTTCCATTTTAAATTTTGTTATAATGCATTGTAGTACTTTTTATTAACTTTTCGTTTACTTCTGTTTTATTCTTTTGTAAAAAAAATATTGTTTGTTTATATAAGAAAAGGTTCATTCTCAATAATTGAATTAAAAAAAACCAGATGGAACTATTTTTGAAAAAGACCTTTCTGAAAAAATAATGTTAACTATATGGATTGATCTCTTATAAGTCACTTTTGATCTCTCACACTCTCTTATTTTACCACTTATCATTTAACATGTGCCCAATAGTACCGACAAAGTGAGCATATACTCAACTCACATATGTAATTCTTTTTCAGTCCAGACACAAGGTTACGATTTGAACCAAACGCAGTTATTGACCAATCAGGACATGTTTACTATTGCCAGCCAATACGTCTCGAGGTCGACAACTGTCGACAGTTCCAGGATGTATTTACATGCGCCCTTAAGTTCGGCTCATGGACATATGATGGATTTAAAATTGATTTACAAAACAGAAGCCAGGTCATAGATTTGTCAAACTTTCAACTACACACCAACTATGATATAATAGATACAAGCGTGGTTAGGAATGAGTTGCATTATGCGTGTTGTCCGGAACCATATCCTGATATTACCTACACCGTTAGTTTGAAAAAAATAAAGACAGGATGGTTTGACAGACTTTAACTAAGTTTCATTCTTTATATCGTTTCCACGGAAGATATTTCAGTGATTTGTGATAATAAAATATCCAAATATATTTATTGTGCATTTATTTCAAATATTAAACGCACATAACGTTATTACGAAACGATGTTTTTTTTTACTTATTATCAGTTCGAGGTGTCCACCAAGTTCATAGAAACACATTAACAGAAAAAATATTTTCCTATTCTTAAGATGTGATTGTTAAGCTATTTTCCGCCTTGTATTTATACTTTCTTTTTGAATCTTTGAATAAAGATAAACAGTAAATCGCGAACTTTCAGCTTTAAGGAACTTGTCTTTCGTAAATCATACAAGATCTTACACAAATATTACATGCAAGACTGATATCAAAACCATTTTAAAAATCATATTTATATAGCGACGACAACCTTGTTGTAGCAATGTACATCTAAGAAGCCGGCAACGATATTCATGAATCTTAAACCAATCACGCGATGATTTGATGTGTTATCACCTTCGAAAACTTTTCCACTTTTCTATTAGCTAAAGTGATAAAACCATTTTCTAGACCACATCCATTTAATTCCTTGTTCAACGGACCCGCCCGCACCAATTATTTTATAAAGCAGAAAAAAATATGTTCTCGCTTCCCGCATCCAGAAATGAAATCATGTCCCTTCTCGCACCATTGTTTTGTAAATATTCTAAAAATATATTGACCCTTGTTTAAAATCATAGTCTTACACCTGTATTTAATGATTTTAAACCTATAAAGTACCCACACTGTGTAAATATCTGTGTTAAAATTTGATTTAACATTTAACCCATATATCCAAAGTGGGAGTGCTCCAATATAGATATATCGTATAACAGAAGAAAAAAAATCTGTACATTGGTTTTCTTCTCCCTAACTTACATTCCCCATCAAAAATGTTATCAAAATTAAGTACGCAGAACTTCCGAAGGAGAAGAGTCAACTGCATTTATATTATATGCCGGCGGAACAAAGCTATCCATACCCGTTATATGTTATGCACCTATCCGGATTGATTCGGGGGTCTGTTGATCGTATGTTGATTTGGTTCATAGGCATTTTCCGGTTTAAGGTTGGTTTTCCTGATTGAATTGTGTACACTAGTAATTTTGGTGCTTTATTGCTTGCTGTTCGGTCTGGGTTAAAGCCCTAAGTAAAAGACGGAACTATGAACTTATTTATCAGGTTGGGAACAACCCTTCCTCAGATAAGGCCCTATGTCATCTTACTTTTGTAGAAAAGAAAATTGAAAAAAAAAGGATTTGTAACGTGCTACTATACAAATCCTTGGAAAAGCATAGAATATTTTATTTTTTAAAAAGAGGAAAAAGACATCATATTCGAAACATTTTTTCTAAAAGAGGTACCACTTATTTTGAAAAATATCAAATTTGATATGTGTAATGGTTAAAATCGAGGAATATTACAATTTTTATGGACATGTTTTGACCATTTAATACAAGAAGGCAGATAGACATATTGTTCTTTGGGGAAATATGAGCCCTTTTGTACTTAAAATTGTTTTTACAAAAGAAAATATATTATACAAAATATTAATCCCTCATAAAAGGGATATTTTATAACATTGAGGGGGTTGTTCTTGATGATGACTTGTATGAAAAATCGTCTCATTGGCACACATACATAATATACCACATCTAATTATTCATTTATTTCTTGGTGAACAGGAAAACACTTTACATAAATTAAAGAAATGTCAGAATACAAGTAATAAAACAAATTCTAATATAGTTAAATCCTACTTTTCTGTGTTACCAAATAACATATAATTGATCGCCTTTACTTTTCAAGTTTCGCCTGAAATAAATTAAAAATTGAATATTTTTTTATGAAAATGTTCAAATCGCTCGCCCGACCCAATTTTTGAAGTCCAAAAATTCGTAGAACAAGAAATCAACTTGGTGTGACCTTACCTTTAGTTGTAACATTTGTACTTATTGTGTCTGTTTGATTCTTTTACGCATGATTATCAATATTAATATATTAAAACTGTCGTACAAGTGAGAGGTTAAGCGCTGTAAAACCAGGTTCAATCCACCATTTTCTACATTTGGAAAAGCTTGTGCCAAGTCAGGAATATGAGAGTTGTTAATTCGTTTGATGTGTTTATCATGTGATTTTGACATTTCATTACGGACTTTCCGATTGAAATTTACTCGGAGTTCAGTATTTTTGTGATTTTACTTTTTTTTTAGTAGAAACCTTACCTCTGTGCAGTCTTTTACTGTACTTACCAACAAGGTGAAAGTAAATAACGCAAAAGCTTGTAGCTTTATAATCTACATGCACATATATATTTTTTCTATTCAGTCATTGTCAGTTAATGTCAGGTTGACCAACATTTGCTGTCCTGTTAACTATTTTTGTACTGAAATTATTTCTTTTGATGTTTTAGAGTAAACTGTTGTAGATAAATTACGTTTTTTAGTGGTACTTCTTATTCGTTTTACAGTTTTTCCAGCATTTTGACTATGTCTCCGCACAATCTTATCAATCAAATAATTGCATATTTGTTAATATGATCGTTTGATGAATTCGATTAAAAATGTATTTGGTTACAACTTTACAATCTGAGTTGTGATGAGATGGGGAAAAGAGAGGAGAAAAGGTTCAAACAAAAAATTCAAACTCATAAACTGACATGGTTAAAGAAAAAAATCTAATACATGAATGATAGATGTTTAATCACGAGACAGTTCTTATAGTAATACAAAATTTCAATCCTGGTATCTATGATGATATAAAAAAGATGATGAGGTCTGATTGCCAATGATACAACTGTCCACAAGAGCAGGGATGGGGTAATTAAAAATGTAATGGTAATTAAGTGTAATGCATTACAATTTTCCATGTAATTGAATGTAATGTGTAATTGAGCATTTTTTTTAATTACATGTAATGGTAATTTAATTAATTACTTTGAAAAAAGCATGTAATGCTCAATTACTTTTGAATTACATTTGAATTACATGTACTTTTATGGTGTTACAGTTAAGGATTTGTGTTTAATAATATACAGATATAAATTGTAAAATTATATATATTTTTCAAATATTAATATCAATGCTTTTTTAATATATGAAGTCTGTAATTTATTCTAAAGTTTTTATATCATTTATTTGACCTACAGATTTTTTTTTAATAGTCTTATAATTTAAAAAATGTGATAATCATATATAAGGGTAATTCAGTTTTTAAGAAAGATCTTTAACTAAATAGATTAATAAGTAATAAACACCTTGTTTAAAATAAAATGTGTCACTGTGAAACATCTTTCTGAGACAGTTCATTTAGAATTAGAATTTTACAATCATTTTGTCGAATTAGTATACACAAAAGGATTATAGAAATAAAAATTAACAGCTGTAAAAAGAAACAGCAGTTAATCAGATTAAAATGTCCAGGGGCAATGTCACTATTGCAGATATTTTATCTAATTAGCAAAATATTGCTAATATTTAGTCATTATATACATTGTTTGTACTAAAAATTATTTTCAATATTGTAACAAGCACACTTTTTAATATTTTTAAAGTAAAATAAAAAATTTCTTTATTCATATTATGTTTAATTCAAATGAGTTCATTTCTGAGAAGTCAAAATACCCCTTGATGTATTGGCAAGTTAATAGGAACGAATTCCCTCTCCTATCAATATAATGATCTTCAAATCATAAAACTTCCATGTCCTGATCAAGCAATATCTTGCACAACATAAGCTCCTGTCGAAAGACTATTTACAATTGCTGTTTTCAGACAAGAAGGTTCAGACTAATTGACATAACATTAAAATAACTATATTAAATGATTATCAAATGCAACGCTTAAACTATGCTTACATGAATATTTTACACATGCATTATATAATGTAAAATATTGTTAAAAATATCATGATGAAATTTAATGTGTAATTTAATTAATTACTTTAGTAAAGTAATTGTAATTTAATTAATTACATTTCAAAAACTGTGTAATGTGTAATTAGTGTAATTGACCATTTTTGCAATGTTATGTGTAATTTAATTTATTACATTCCAATGTAATTGACCCCAAGTCTGCACAAGAGACCAAAATGACACAGACATTAACAACTATAGGTTACCATACGGCCTTGAACAATGCGCAAAGCCCAGACCGCATAGTCAGCTATAAAAGGCCCCGATAAAACAATGCAAACCAATATAAACGAGAAAACTAGCGGCCATACTTAAATAAAAAAAATGAAGGGAAAACAAATATGTAACACATAAACAAACGACAACCACTGAATTACAGGCTCCTGACTTGGGACAGGCATAAAATGAATAATGGGCGGGTAACACTCTGACACACAGTCATATTTGAATATGTCACGTGTGGAACTGAATGGTTTTTTTTGTTCTTTTGTTCTTAGGATCTCTACTTGCAAAAGTCACACCTACAGTCATCATAAACTAATGAGAACATTCGTCCGAAACAAATTTTATAGTTACATGTACATGTTAACACGAATTCTAAAATATGTATAACTTATGCTTCAGCATTTTCGTCGAATATATATTTTATTGTATAACTGTTTCTTAATGTTTTTCCACGCAAAATTCATAAAAAAATGTAGCTTTACAGCAGAGTTGTATTTTTATTTTTTGAATATTGGAACCCTTAGTTCAGTTTGAAAAAAAACAACAGAAAAGTATAATATGAATTATAATTCTCACCTTGAAAAACATACTGAGAAAAGTATTCACATGCAACACTGCATGTGTACATTCATATGTAGAATAAGTATGTGCATATATAAAGAAAAAAAGTATATGTATATGAAGTTAACTATGTGCAAATATATAAAAAAATGCGCATATATGTGCATATATAGAAACATATGTGCATATAAGGTAAGCGATGTGCATATGTAAAAAAAGTATGTGCATATATATATACATAAAGTCAGTTCATATAAAGTTAACTATGTTCATATACATGAAAAGTATGTGTATGTATATATAGAAAAAACATTTGCAGATATTGAAAAGTATGTGCATTCATGTATGTGCATTCATGTATATAAACATATGTTCGTAATCGGCAGCTACGGCGTTCTATTAAGTAGTTTCTTTAGCAAAACAGCGCATGTTTATAAGATCACGTTGTACAACTCGTGCGCACAAGTTAGTAACTCGTGTGCACAAATTGTGTAACTTGTGTGCACAAGTTGTGTAACTTGTGCGCGCAAGTTGGTAACTTGAGCGCACACGTTGTATTCTTTTTCGCATGGCACTCCAGGGCTTTCGCACAAACTAGAAGAATACTAGTTTTTAATGTTTGCTTATTTTTTAACGATACACTGTGTAAAGGTAGCATCAATCGATCAAATTTGATCGGGATATTCTATTATTTGTTATCAATATTTTGTAGTATGACAGATGTTTCCTGCAAGGTTCGTATAACCATTGTTAATACATACTTTCTCAAAATAGGGATATTTTCACTTTTGTCATTCACGAGTCATCATTCTTGATAAATTTCAAAATGATATTTAGAGTGGCTTTATGTAATGGGTTAACTTGAGAATGTTTGATTAAATTTTAAAAAATTCAAATGTAAACTAATTGTTTCTAAAAGTTTTTTTTTTTTATTTATAAGATACGAATAATGAAAACTTATACGTAGTTTTTTTTTTATCCTTATGTGAATGTATTTAATGTTCATACGTATTTACACATTCCTGGCTTTTCAAAAGAAAAAGATTTGAGCATTTTCTAATGAACATAGTTAGATAAGGGCATCATACGCAGAACGACGAGAAAGACAATTTCTAATAAACGCCGTACGAATACACTACTTTGTGAAAAATATACTTAATGACAAAATAGTCTTACTGTTTGTTTTGAGTATCATAAAAGAAACACCATTATCATATCTTATCAGATAAAGCCTTAAGGTGAAGTACATTCAAGAATGTGTTGTTCATCTGTGTTGATAGTTTAATTGAGATATATTGACACACAGATTAGTACGACTGGTGTCACGGTTTGTTTGCATTTAGCCATTATTAATCTAAAATTTCTGATATAACAACTAAGGAATCGAGCCTAAAAATGGACATTTTCACTCATATCATTCTTGAGTTATCGTCCGTGATAAATGGGAAAATGACAAGTTTTTTTCTTGGTTTAACTGAGAACGCATGATAACATCACTCAGTTAAAATGTTTCAATCGGTAAACTACAGTTATCTCATGTGTCTCTAATTCCAAAGGACATTTCGGTTATTAATGTGTTGATGTACGTTTTCGTTTTCGTTTCCGTTTTCATACATAATTTCATAAAAGAAATATTTTCACTTTTGTCATTCATGAGTTATCGTTCTCGATAAATTTAAAAATGGCATTTAGTGAGGAATGAGAAAGTTTGATCAAATTTTAAAAGTTTCTCAAAGCGTTCTTTTATTTATTTATATTATACGATAAATGAAAACTTAGACGTAGTTTGTTTATCCTTATTTATATGTTTTTTTATGTTCATACGTATTTATATATGCCGGGCTTTTAAAAAATAAGATTTGATCATTTCCTAATGAACATATTATGGTGAGGGCATCATACGCAGGAAATTGGTATGAGAAAGACGATTTTTAAAACACGCCGTACGAATACACTACTTTTTATTTTAGAGAATATACTTAATGACAAAACGGTCGAATTGTTTCCTTTTTAGAAATATAATGTACACACCATTGTCATATCTCATCAGATAAAGCCTTAAGTTGCAGTACATTTAATAATATGTTGTCCATCTTTGTTGATAGTTTTATTGAAATATATTGACACACAGATTAAGACACTCTACCACGTAAGGAGGACAATTCGTTAGTTTGTAAAGATCCAGTAATGGTCAATCATTTTGCCGTAAAAATATTTGTTTATATGTATTTAGTTTCAGGGTTAGCTATATTGGCAAAACTTAAACGTCACATTAGGGGAATGAATAGTATACACTGCAGATGTCGTTATTTGCTTGATTCCAATATTCGTGGAATTTATATACAACTTTGCGTAATCTGTTTGTCGATAATTTGTTCTGAAATTGTTTTTAAAGCTTTGCCAACTGTCTGTATTTGTTACATCTCACTAGTGACTATGACACTTTGGAATGTTGTTGTCAACATTAACTTTAATTTCTTGACGATTATTCATTATGGTTAATACGACTGGTCTTGGTTTGTTTCCATTCGGCCATTATTTGTCTAAAACTTCGGATATAACAATAATCAAGCTTTTAAATGGACATGTTTACTCGTATCATTCTGGAATTGTCCGTGATAAATGGGAAGAGTTTTTCCTTTGTATAACTGCGAACGCATGATCACTCAGCTAAAATATCTCTATCGTTAATGCAACAGACAATCTTTAGAAATTAAGCTATTAAAAAAATCATTTTGTTTACATATATAGCAGGGAACAATTGCCACGGGGAAGCAACTTCTTTTGACTCTAAGAAGTATTTTTCTATTTAATTTATATCGAGCAGCAATACAACTTTATATGAAATAAAAAAATGCTTACAGGTGGATAAGGCATACAAAATGTACCATTTTGAAGGCGTTGAAAAATATTTTTGTGTGAACTATAAAAACATTCTAACAGTGATGTCAAATTTTATCATTTCAAGTGTAAACTGTATAACACAATATAATACTAAACCTTAAACAAATTCAATTTTTGAATATTAGATGACAAATGCCAATGCTTAATCAGTACAAATTCTATATTTGTATAATGATACACGATAATAAAACTACATCACAGGATCAATATGAGCTATATTAGTTCAGCAGAAACGTGTATATTTGACTAGGAATTGTGTGTTTTGTGATAAAAGAATGAAACTTTGCTCCATTGTAGACTTATGTCTGAATATCAATTCACGATCTGGACACACTCTGAATCATTCAATATGTCGGTCATTTTCAAGGTGGCATCAAATTAGTCTAACTTACACAGCATTGCATAATAAAAAATAAGAACAAATATAATGAAATATAACGCCGAAGACCCATTGGTTGCCTTCGACTGTTGTCTGCTCTATGGTCGGGTTGCATCTCTTTGATACATTCCCCATTTCCATTCTCAAAATTCAAGATGTAATATTTGACTTAACAATATATTTTTTTTTAAATGGTGAACATTTTCAATTGGTCGCTAAAAAATGAAAAAAACTGAGGTTGATGTTAATAATTTATAGTGGGAGTTTTTTTTCTCATTTGCTTTTCCCCGACAAATGAGACTGTAAAAATTGGGGCCCCCTTAGTTGCTTCCCTGGGCAACTGAGGGTTGATGTAACAGGTGATTGTTAATAAAATATGTTTAATATTAAAAAAAAAAAAAAAAAAAAAAAAAAGTTTATAAAACATTTTGGAAGTTCAATTTAAAAGATATCTAAATATTTTAAAACCTTTATCTGTTTCATAAACTATCTACAAGTGTAATATATGGTTGTTAAAACTAAAAAAAAAAAGAAACTAAAAAAAAAAAAAAAAATGAGCTCGAAATACGGCTTTCCTGATACTTATTTTTTCTGTAGAATTGTACATTAAAGTAGAAACAATATTCTAATCATTGCATGTCTATGGTATACGGTTGCTGCTAACCAGAAGGCAATGGGGTTTTAAGTGAGGTGTTCATGTAAAAAATGTTGATTGCCATTTCCCAGTGCAAAAAAGGGGCGAACAATACCACAGGAAGAATATAACGCATCAATCGGAAATAAACTAACAACGACATGGCTACACAAGAAAAAAGACAAACGGACAAATAATAATATACAACATGTGCACACAACATTGTAAACTAAAGACGTAGGAACACGAACCCCATCAAACACTAGGGGTGATGTCAGGTGCTCCGGAAGGGTAAATAGATCATGCTATACAAATGAAACTCGCTGCTTATGTTATTACAAACCCGGTAAATATTCTAATTCGGTAGGTCATATTCGTGAAAGGGAAGTGGATTGTTGCTACGACACAAGGAACATATCCGATATCATCTGTTATTCAATAACGGTCAACCAATTCGTGAAGGCGACCGTAAAAGTTTAGAAGGGATGATTTCATTTTTACTATGTTGATCTCTTGATTAAGTAGCTTCAAAACAGTGTCAACTTAATTTATGTTTAAAAAAAAAAACATTTTATTTTATAAATAGATGTTTTTTATGAAAGGGAAAAACACGTAAAGAATTAAACATCCTGCTCAGACAAAAACAAATCACGGCTATTTTATGAATATAGTAAATTAAATAATAAATAGATTGGTTTACTTCATATGCTGTGAAATGAATTTACTAAGATGTAATTTAAAACAGATGCTAAATTCCTCTCTCAGATTCTACATTGTGTATTGTTTGAATAAATTATACAGACCGGTTGTATAAATGAGTTTCAGAAACAGAACATACACACTATATGTAGATCCATCAGCCTCCTTACTCTCAAAACCAGTGACAGTTGACCTTAAGATAAGTGCGTGCTATGATTCCATATCTTGTTAAATTTAAAATCGATTTATATTTTTTAGTAAATCCTTCACATTTCTTTCAATAATTGAGTCTTTATGTGACATTTAAGTTCATATGTGATCAGTCCTCTTTTGATTCAACATCTAGTCTTGCTAGTTTCAAGAGTATGTTCGATAATGTCATCAATGCTCTTCAACTTTGTATATGTTTGGCTTTCTTACTATTTTGATCTGAGCATCACTGAAGAGTCTTATGTAGATATGTAGACATAACGTGCGTCTGGCGTATCAAATTATAAGCCTGGTATCATTGATAAATATTTACACCACTGGGTCGATGCCAATTATGGTGGACGTTTCGTCCCCGAGGGTATCACTAACCAACTAGTCAGCATTTTGATGTTGACATGAATTTCAATTGTATGGTCATTTTTAAAAATTTTCTGTTCACAAAAGTGTTAATTTTTCGAAATTCTAAGGATTTTCTTATCCCAGGCATATATTACCTCAGCCGTAATTGGCACAACTTTTTGGAATTTTGAATCCTCAAAATTCTTTATCTTTGTACTTTTTGGTTTACTTACTATTTTGATCTGAGCGTCGTTGATGAGTCTTATGTAGACGAAACGCGCGTATGGTGTATCAAATTATAAGCATGTTAGCTTTGATGACTATTAAGGTAGGATCAATCCATCAAATTAAATCGGGATTTCCGACGATAATTCATTATTGATTGTTGGTAGTACGACTGGTGTTAAGGTCCGACTCAACCATTATGCATTTAAAATATATGTGATGACAAATGAGGAATCAAGCTTGAAAGAGAACATTTTCACTCTTATCATTCAGGAGATATCGTCCTTGATAAATGCGGAAATGACAATTGATCTTCCTCTAAGTTCAGTATTTTTGTGATTTTACTTTTTATGTTGGTTATTGGTACAGTTAAACAAGAACGTGTGAGTACATTACTGGTAAAAATGTCACAATCGGTAAAATTACAGACAAGTCCCTAGGCCTGTTGTTTGGTTGGTTTTTTTTTAATTCCGAAGGAAAAATCGGATATTAATTTTGTGATGTACGGCGGTCGTCTGTCAAACAGTGTCTGTCCAATACCTTTGCGATTTTTTTTACAAATTAAGCTGTGTTGTTTCCTGTGTTTACAAAACAGTCATGTTCGATTAAGTTTGTATCGTTATGTTGACATCCTTATAGAAGGAAACACATGATACTCAGATTAATTTAAGCATTACCATTTCTGAACTCTACAAACATTTATTTTGTTTTGTTTACTTGATCTTGTTTTGGGTACAGATTTGCAAATGTCATTTTACTGCAGATAAACACGGTTTGTTGTCAATCGGACAGCCTTCAGTCTATTATTTTGACATTATCTTTTTTTATAAACTTTTACAGATTTAATTTAAAGAGGATGTCCGATGTTTTTACGACAAAACAAGCCATTTTAAAGCATTAGAGAAAAATCACAGATCATATATCATAAGGAACAAATAAATCAGGTAGACATTAAAACTTAACGACATTGCATACTCCAAAAGGAGCGACATCGGGTGCGTTAGCATGTAAAGCTTTATTGTCACACAATTAAGTTCCTTAAAGGGGCACTATCTACGAGATATATCAAAAATCTAAAATAGGATTTGTATGGTTCAATCATTAATTAAAAAAGTAAAATAAAAAATAAATACTGACCTCCGAGGAAAATTCAATTGGAAAGTCCCTAATCTCATGGCAAAATCAAATGACTAAACACATCAAACGAACGGACAACAACTGTCATATTCCTGACTTGGTACAGGTATTTCCAAATATAGAAAATGGTGGATTGAACCTGGTTTTTGTTAGCGCCAAACCTCTCACTTTTACAACAGTCTCATTAAATTCCGTTATATTTACAACGATGCGTGAAAGAGATATAGTGAACTTATAACTTGCTTTAAGCATCAAGTATGGTTCAATTTTGACAAATAAGCTAAAAAACATTAAAATTAATTATTTACTTGCAACTGAATAATTCGACCTCATTAAATCCGTATGCATGTGAACTTCAATGTTACTCGTTAGCTATAGAAGGATAACGCAATAATCGTGCGTGATCAGTTTATTAAAAAGAAAAATAAAGTATGTCAACATTGAAAGTGAAACAAAGGTAAATCATTTGATTGACTGAATCGCTCGCCAAAAACTATTCTTTTAAAGGTAAAAACGATGGTTAACATCAATTTAAATCTATAATCTGATATAAAATAGACCCAGAAAAATACAATTGCGCAATTTCGCTGAATTTATTTATATCTATATTTATGTTTTATTTATATACCGTATATGGTCATTGAATGTTTTATGAGGTCATATCGATATTTAAGTAGTGTGAATTTGACTGTCCCTCTGGTATATTTCCTCCCTCTTCTAAGTAGATGGCGTCTTGACTAAAGTACACACGAAACGAAGCTATATATTTTCGAGCCAATGCTCTAAAAATTTATTATTTTAGACTTCTTATAATTTGGATAAATATTTTACATTTTTATAAATCAAATATGAGAATTTTAGTCAAATCGGTGAACATAGATTTGACAGCTAGTGCCCCTTTAAAGAGTGTGTGTCGAATTCAACGTTTTATATAGCAAAATCTATTCAAAATTAAACAAAAATAAATTGATATATTAATGATTAGATTCGTAGCTCCTAAAAGAGATTTTGTTGAATTCAAAATAACATAACTTTGCCATATACCTTCAAAAATCAGTTATGATTTTCTTTGCAATGTTTACAATTTACATGTACAATGTTACAAAGTAAATACATGTAAGTTAAGCTCTTTGAAGAGTGTTTGTCGAATTCAATTGTAATAACAATATACATAAAAAATAAAAAAAAAAATAAAAAAATATTTTACCTATGTTTAGGGGGTTAGCTAATGCCCGCCTCCGCATTCGGTATTTTCTTGACTCGTTGAAGTTAGTGGTCTGTGTGATTGTGTTGACCTTTGGTCGCGTTGTTGTTCTTATGATTCATTCCCAGACTCCATTCTCTATCAAGATCATTCTTTAACAATATAATTTTTTAACAAGATCTTTCTTTAATAAGATCGTTCTTAAATAAGGTCCTTATTTAACAAGATCATCCATTCTCTATTATATCAGCATTTATATTGAGCAGCAGTCTATTTCTTATTGAGAATGATCAAACATTTCTTCGTTTTTGGCTATATTCGCTTCTCCCATATCAAAAGGTTATATTAAAATTGCACCATGGTTTTTTTAATACATTTTGTTTTTTTTTCCCCACCTTTTATATATTGTATAATTGTTCAGTTTTCAACTTTTATATCATCATATTGCTCAGACATAGCAAGGAATGAAAACCAAATGAATGGAACTCTTACAATGATTCATCGGGAGGATTCGTTATGTGTTATACGCATCGGTCAGTTTTAGTGTTGTACGCATCGGACAGATTCGTTTATGTCGGGGTTTTATGTAAATATAATCTTGTAGCATTTGTTTAAAAGCAAAGACATTTTCCCCCCAAAACATCAATGTAACAAGCGTCTTGGGCAATCACTTAGACAATGTATCGAAAACAATATGAATGTAGATATAGGACGATGTGGTATGAGTGTCAATGAGACAAGTCTCCATCCAAATAACAATTTATAAAAGTAAACCATTATAGGTCAAAGTACCGCCTTCAACACGGCTCACATCGAACAACAAGCTATAAAGGGCCCAAAAATTACAAGTGTAATACCATTCAAACGGGAAAACCTACGGTCTAATTTATATAAAAAAAAGAGAAACGAGAAACACGTATAAATTACATAAACAAACGAAAACTAATGTACATCAGATGATGAATGTGCATGTATAATTAAAAAAAAAAAAGATAAACGGATAAACTGATTTTGTAAAAATCTTTAATTGTGGTTTTTCAGTAAAGTTACTGACGTAAACAGTCAAGTGATTGTTACCGCTTCACATACTACAAACACATGTATAATCAAACGTCTGAAGTCCGTATTATCTAAAGACTGTATCTTCCCTGAGATTAATTAACCGTTCATGTAAACAATGGTTGATGTTTGACTCGAACACCGTAATCTGTAGTGTACTTTTTACATTGAACATGATTTTTTCTTTCCCAACAGAATTTTCTATTTCTTAACTCAGTGGTGGTTATCCTTTTCTTATTTTCTTCTAAATGTCACGTTACAATCTTAAAATAGGAAAGACTGTGTACGTAAACATGAGAGTTCTTGCAGACAAAATAACTAAATTAAAAAAAATGTTATGTTGTTGATTATCATTAACTTTTTGTAATCAAAATATGCGGGGTAACATATTTTTTTATTATCCTAGATATATTGTATTACTGCATTTCGGTAAAACAAAGTGTTCAATTGTTTACCGTCATTGCAAGCTTATCTCGTGATTTGGGACCTTACTTTTATTTTTATTGATAACTTGTTATCTTCCTGAATATACAAAGACAGTTTGACACTGAACGGTCAGCAATTAGCAATCGATCAAATATAAATACCTAGAAAAAAACATTGAACGAGTAAAAAATCGTCACTTAATGACAATTACTCTTAATAGTACCAGCGTGATATTACACTTCGAATTATGAAAACTTTCTTGTTGTAGTGTATCAGGTTTATATTTCCCCGTTGGTTAAATAGCTCTTTACGTCTTAAAATCTTTATTCATTCCTTGTTTTAAATGTTATGGTTGAGCATAGCCCGAAGAAAAAAACGAAGTTAAGGACGTCAGGCGTACGAAATGTCATAAGTGCTCTTTCAATTCAATTATGTTTAAAAGTGATTGTTTTCTTAATTTCACAATTTGATTTGAGACTCTACGTCTTTAATTTTCCTCGGAGTTCAGTGTTTTTTTTTTTTATTTTACTTTTTCATCTAGAGCCATACAAATACACTTCTATATTAAAGACAAACTCAACGACAAGCATTACAACATATGTTTATCAAGTTTGGTGTTTAATATAACACTCTGCTGTCATATCGTACAAGATAAAACTCTAAAGTTAAGTACCATTTATATGGTGTTGTTAACCTGTATTGATATGTACATCAAAATATTGACATACGGATTAAGACACTTTAACAATCCAAATATATTACCTGCAGATAAAATTTGTTTTGCTTGTTGGTGTTATATTCGTCAAGGAAAAGTACAATTTTCTGATAAACATTCCCTACCTCATTTGCCACTCTGAAGTTGCTTAGAAGTGTAAAAGTCTTAGTTTAAAACCGATAAACGGTGCATGTGGTTTGGAAACTCTCCAAAAGATGTGTAACGTATTGCAAGCGTTGCAGAAATTGTCTAATAAAAGATCACAACCTTTAAACAGTGATTTTTTATGATTAAATATTTTAATGCTAAAAGATTAAGTCCGGAAAGCCCCTTTTTGGCCCCAACATATAGTATTTTTACAAATATGTGGAAATGTAAACTTTAAGTTTTTTATTGGAAAAAAAGAATACTTCTGTTCCATCATCAATGATCAATATGGGCTGTTTTTGACAATACGATGCACATGCACTAGATACTTATATCATAAATTCATGCAATATTACTAAAATCTTCACAATTAAAGCATGTGTGCTAATTTTAAGACGGTGTTTGTCTTGAATGGAAGTGGCTGCATTTGTGTTCAGTCTTAATATTTAAATATATGTTGTATTTGATTATAATACATAACATATATAAAGATTGAACACGAATGTTGATGTATTATGTTATTACTGATGCCCTTACACCCGATTCAGCTATTTTATCTACTGCTTGAAAATGTCTCCAACCAAGTACTTCCGAGAACATCAGATTTAACTTTTAACTATAATTTAGACGTTGTAAACTCTCCTTTAATATTGTCCGGAAATGCGACAAAATGTGTTTAATCTGTCGATTGCAATGTTGATGCAGAAACATTTAAAAGCAACCAACCTTCTTTTAAAGATAATTTGTCAAAAAAAATAAAATAACAAAAGATGAATTGCATAATTTAGAAGCGTTTTCCTGCCACGTTTTTTTTTTTAATATTTGGTTTTTTTTGTCTTACATTTTTATGTAGGCTAAACACCCGTCTGGCGTATTGACTTATAATCCTGATACCTTTGATAACTAATTGCACATATCTGAGTTATTTCGATGACAAAATAGTATTTTAGAAATAAGGGTTTGCACTCATACGTAATATTTTACGGAAAAGCAAGGATTTTTAACGTTAATGTGGCGATAGTAACTCTTGTTAGCCCACTATTCCACTAAAAATAATGCATGACTCACCTGCAAAATATAACGGAAATTGAAATGCGAAATAGTAGAGTCTTAGGGTTGTTACAGATCATGTAAAAGTGCACTATTATCAGGTTTCATATAAAATGTTAACACTATATTTATTATAACTCGATTGATTGGTGTATAACGTCACTTGTAGCATTAATGGCTATTTCTTTCGTATTGATGAAAGAAGATGAATAAAATCACCGACCTTCATCAAGAGCACTGCTAGTCAATTAGCTTTCAAAAAAAAGCATGCTGCTTTTTAAAAAATTGCCCTGTCTTCATAGTGATTGTCATAGTTAACATATTCTTATAATTTACAGGATCATAGTTGGAATGGTAAACCGTGTTCACATATGGTTATAAACTTGACATGTAAATATAACTGTTTGTGATGTTATATATGAATTATCTGAAGTGTTCAATTCAGAAGAATTGTGATTCTCTATGTTATACGTCAATATAAGCAGATTTAATTAGAAGTTATGAATAAATTTACCTGAATTCTTCTTATGTTTCAACCTATGTTTAAGATAATAGGGAAGGCGATAACTCAATCTAACTAATTTAAACACACACATTGTCAATATTATTCAAAAGCAAGCAGTTATTAAATCTTTGAAGACGATATGTAATCTTTTAATTTTGATGTTCGGTAAGAGTCTTATTGACAATGATCTCACTTGTATTATAGCATTAACGTTGAAGATAACAAAAAAATAGAAAAATAAAACAAGTAAGAGAAAAAAAATCTTCAGATATATACATGAATAGAAAATGAATTTGTCAAGTAAACGAAGAATTATAATTTAGCATAGTTCAACATTGGAGAAATGACTCAAATTGAACGTTAATACTGATAAGATATTCACAACATGTGTACATGTATATTGTGATTGGTGCAGTAGACTATCAATGGTATTAAACGCCCGTCGACAGGTTGAGTTACAAAAATGTGTCTAATTCTGAACCTGTTGGTTTTAATTTTCTGACTCAGGTATAGATTAAAGGAAAGTTTATAGTTTCAATATTTTTAGATTCTATATGTACTTATAGTCTCGCCACATACAAACATATAGTGAGATTAACAGAAATAAACATAAAACATTAAAACATTTGCATTGTATGCAACAATTTTAAAAAGATTTATAAGAAACTTTTAAGACACAATATATTTAGATAAACATATTTTTATTCATTTCCATTTAAAATTTACAGTGTCCATCTATACTTAATGAAAATAAGACATTTGTATTTTTTTAGCAAAGTGAAATAAAATCCTTTTTTTTCAATAAAATATCGTTAATGCTTTTGCAACTATAGCAGCAACATTATCGTTATTTAATAAAAATATAATATTTTCGCTATCTGATAATAGGTTCAAATGTTCATTAAAATGTTTAGCTTAATATATCATGATTTGTCTTAAATATGCAAATAATGGGCATTTAAAAAGGTTCATCTTCAACAGTAGAGCTACAATACATGTCATCTCGTGGACCTATTTTCCTTCATACCTTCCATTTCTTTTTTTAGTTGAGTTACCCCTAAATCTTGCAAAGCACTTCTGTTTCTTATTGTCGGAAATATTTTTAACAACAAACAGTTGTTCAACACAATATGTTTTGCCCATTTCGCAGAGTTGAATAGAAATTCCAATTGTATCTGTTCTGTCGTAGAAATGTCATCATGTTATTGTTTGTACGCAGAACATGTATCATTATATTGAATTGTGTCAGTCCAAGCCAAGAGTCACTGAACTATAAGTCACTATTATAGCAGATAAGATACAACCTTTGATGAGCTCTATAACTAACTATCATATAAAAACCACAATGAATGAACGATACACGATTAGAGATGAACGATTGACGAATGCACGTTACACGGTTATACACGATTGATGAACGCACGATACACGGTTAAGAATGATTGATTGATGAGCGCACGTTACACGGTTAATAGTGATTGATTGATGCACGCATGATACACGGTTTAGAATAAATGGACGATGCACAAAGTTACACGGAAATCACAAGGAACGATGAATGATGAGCGCACGATTGGTACACGCACGATACACCCACACAACACGCACGATACACGATGAACGCACGGAAAAATAGTCAGTTTAGAAGGTCTGTAGTAACCAGCTATTTTGTCACTGTGACCGTGATTAGAAGGATAAGACTCTTACTCCAAAACCAGTTAACAGGTGGGGTCGAAATATTGTAATAATAATTTCAAAAGAAATTTCAAATGGTCAATGAATACTTTTAATAAAACAGGAATATAATATATGTTACCTTGTTACTGCAAATTCCATTGAGAAATTGTTACGTGAAATATTATAACATTTTACAAGTAATGTGTAATTTTATCATGTCAAGTGTAAACTTCATACCATTATATAATACTAAACATCAAATAAACTTCAACTTAAGATGATTAGATTGAATATATGAATGCTTAATTTATACAAAATCTATATTTGCTTAATGATATGATAAAATGTATCAGGGGATCAATATGCGTTATACTAAATCAGCTGATACGTGCAACATCGTGGAATAGGTGATACTATATATAGAATGAAACTTTGCACAATTGTAAACATATGTCTGACAATCAATTGAAGCTATGACCTACTTGTAGACATCTAACATGGTGGTCGTCCAATAAGTCTAAATTATACAACCACGTTCAAAACAACCCACACAACATATTTTAAAAGTAAATGAAATGTATATATAGAATAAAGGACTTTTTGTTTTTGATACTGACTTTATCACAGTAAAATATCCGTTGAGCTCGAAGGGCAAGCCTGATATTTTCTGTGATATTTTCTGATATCCCAAAATCACGAGCTTAAAGACACCCGATCCCGGAGTCCCGATTAAGGTCCTATCCATCCTCGAGCATAGTAAGTCAGAACATTAGAATGATACGATATGAATCAGCAGATTTCTCATCGATCATCATTTTTAAGTTCAACGACGTCAAGTTATAATTATATTTTACTTATTAAAAGCTGACTGTAATTTGTAAATTATCTTAACAAGCTCATTTCTTGTCTACTTCATAATTATTTCAAACATTTTAATAGATGGTGCCCCGGTTACCGCCTTTTTTTATAATTATCCTACATCCGCATATGAATAACTTCACTTTTTTGTTCTTTGTTCTATGAATAATCTGTCTTTATATTGACAATGAAAACACGTCTTTTAAAATTATATATGATGATCCCACAAAAATGTCGAAAATGCCTAAATTTCATTTTTTCTAGCTTCTCTCATGCCATAGCGGTACCTTTTTGGTCACTATTTATGTGTTGCGTTTAAATATGAATTGTAACGCTTTATAGTGACTGAACAGGTAAAACAAATACTTCTCAAGAAACAGAAAAAGAAAACTACTTGAAACGGCACCAGGCTATGTTTTCAACTCGGATTGGAATACCATGGACGATGTGTTAGTTGTACTTCATATATCCGGCAATTATAGATAACGCATTTTTTTTTTAAGTCTGTCAGCTTTTTTCATGCATTTTCTGTTCCCATTTTCACATCAACAAAACTAAACTAACTTTGTGAAAGTTATAATCAATGTCAAGTGTTTCATTCGCCAAAAAATCTCGTGCGTTTCTGCGATAAAAATCACGCGCAATTTTGTGAAAGAAAGGGGAAAGTAGATCCTTACGCGTTGCATTCGCGCATGTCATTTGCGAACTAACCAAATAATTTTTATATCACGGCCAGTCCACTGATACTGATATTATCAGCGAGTACACATCAAAGGAAAAATGTACAAATTACCGATAAATAACGAATCTAGTAAGTCAAGCTGATGTATCATACTTTAGAAAATTTTTATAAATATCGAGAATTTTCAAAATGGCGGCAAAAAAGAGAAAACGAAACACGGCTTTTCTGATTTTTTTTTATATCGAATTATACTGTGAAGAAGAAGTTAATTTTAAGGATTTCGTTTCTATGATATAAAGTTGCTGCAATTAAATCAAGGGTTGCATGTTCGGATTTGGTGGGGGTTCCTGTGTATCGACTTCTACAATGTTGTGATGTGAATATTGTTGTTAAACTTTTGCTCATGTTTCAATTTTTAAATGACTTTATCAGTTTGTCGTCGACTTGTAAGTTTAAACAATTTTCAAAAATAACAAAGTCATCCATTAGAAAATTCTTGTCTATCAAATAGTCTCTTTATGATGTTAGTTGACGTTTGTTTTTGTTTCAATTCAGTATTTCTGTTGTTCCGTTATTTTCCTCGAATAGTTGATGTGTTTCCATCGGATTTAGTTTGTAACCTGGATTTGTTTTCCTCAAATGATTTGTGAATTCGGAACAACGGTATACTTTTGTTGCCTTTATTTATTCATTTTCCTAGAAAATCTTATTTCAACTCAAACGTGCTATTTTAGTAATCTTTAAGAGACTTTAAATACAGTTTTAAATTGTGTAATTCTAATGGTTTGAGAAAAGAGTTATCAACCTGCTATTTAATAGAAGATATATGCAAACATACTGGATATACTTATCAAATCTAATTATACAACAACACTACTGGTCTTTCTGGAGCAGTTAAGTTTAATCCTGGTTTTAAGTGTGGTTCGAATTCGTGTTATTATATTAATTTAGATAGATCTCTTTGTTATGTTGTATGTTTGTATTGACCTACTAAGTATCTTCTCCATCATTTTTTCATCGTATTTAAAAAAAAAACTTTTTTCTGCATCAAGAGTTTTCAAATGTATCTGATTGACAACCCATTTATATTTCGTCACACTCCACACCACATTTACAAAGCAGCGTAAAGAGAGCCGTGGTGAAGTGGTTAGTGGATCGGATTACTAACACAAAGGATCCTGATTCAATTCCCGTTCCAGGATGAACATTTCAGGGACTGAATTTTGAGCTCTCCCTTGATAACATTTGCGAGTATGGTCTTGAGAAAACGATGATAGTTCTTCGGAACGGGACGATACATGGCTGACCCATGTTAAAAGAGAGCCATATCTCTTGCACTTTAAAGACACCCTCGTAGATTTCTAAAAAGAGCAGGTCAATGCCGCTACAAGGCAGCAGTAGCACCCGTAAAGTGGAAAGGTATTAATGTTAGTTGCAAAACTTGTTTCCCAATGCACAAATACATATGTTTAAATATCACAGTAGCGGTAAACATAACAAGCCACATTATATTAGCTCATTTTAAATGTTGATATTGTTTTATGAATGTTTTAAAAACTGTAGTCTAATCAAAATTTATTCGAAGAAGCAGAGTTCGAAAAAGAAGATCCGTTCCTCATGTAGACATCATTTATGTTCTTTGATCTTGATTACAATAGTCTAGTTGTTTTAAATTCACGGTCAATCCGATTGTCCGACCTTCTCTTTTTACAAGTTTTTTTTCCTCATTGACTTGATTTAGACTTACATTTACTATTTCAAATTAAATTTACAACTGTTTAAGGTACCAGTCTTGTATTACAACTTCAGTTTCCGTAGGGAAACAAAATAGTGCTTTTTTCTTTTTCTTTCTGAACTCAATTTCTTCTGTTTGATTATAGTTTTTGCTGAATTGAAACATATATATAAACTATAAAACAATCTTACATCTTTTTGGGGATATCACTCCAGGAAAGTGGAAGGATATCATTTTTACTGGAAGTGGTGCGGCCTAGTAAAAACAGCAAAAAGAAAGTAGAAAAAAAATGTTTTGACTTCAGGAAAACGTAAATTTTTATTCTTCGTGGCATGACCCACTTTTTTTTCGATTAAATCACAATTTCTATGTAGCATTTTTTATTTTTCTTATTTTCAAAGATCAGCTGTAGGCATGTAAGCCTATGGAGCAGTCAATTACAAGACTGCAACCTGCATGGGGTAATTTTTTCATATGTTCACTACAAGGAAGTAGCTCATGTTGACTTTTGTGTACCCAGAATGATAAAACATCATGATTTAAGGACTTTCATAAAATCATGGGGTATCAAGTTACATCGAAAAAACTGAAATTATGTAATAATTATATTTTTTTTATATTAGACATCATTCAAAAGTATGTATAGATATGAAGCACAACAGTTTGAGGCAAACTGAGATTTTGATGGTATTACATACATATTTTTTTAATTAAAAAAGAACATAGAAAGATTCCCTTTTCAATGAAGTCTTCTTATTGTGACGAATATTCTAGTTGCACAGTTTTATTGACAATTAGTGCAAAGTTGAAGAGACAGCTACATACAAAAGTAATATTTTCCTTTGGGGTTATTTTTTTTACGGCTCAATTGTTGACATTTTGGTAGGATATGTATAAAATGAACTTTTGGTGAAAAGATTTTAAATTTTTTTTCATTTTTCATGAGTCTATACTTCTTTTCCTGTCTATGGCACTACATGGTTAATTGAAATTTCCATATTTGGGTAAAAATTTGTTTAAAAAGTAGAATTTGTCTAAAACTATCCTTCGTGACAAGGATTTATGTGATAAGGTGTCAAAAATAATCAATATTCTTACCAAAAACGCCAACTTCAGTATTCATTTTGTTTTTTCTTGAATTTTATTTCAAATTGTATATGCATTGGTGTGTCAAGTACAGTCTCAAAACCATGATATAGTAGGCATGTATAAAGACAAGTATAGTCAAAAAAGAGAAAGGCATGGTCTTTCTTGGGTGTAGATAGTTGTATTGTAGCAAACTCTTCAATATGAAGAAGTTCTGGGTAGTTTTTCAATTTTGACTTAAACAAGAAGCCCACTTGGGTAGATTTCATTGAAAAAAGAGGGAGGGGTAAACTACTGAATGTGCTTCAATCAAACAGAAGGAAACAAATAAAAATAATAAATAAGAATAGTCTTCTAGCTTCAGAGTATCCAAAGAATAAGACAACATTCATAAAGATGGACTAGAATGAGATTTACAGATCATTTGATAGACATGACTGATTTTCAAATTTTGCCTGTTTTCAATAGTGGAGTTATTTTTATTAATACAGCCAAACAGTTCTTTTAAAAGCATTTTTTATGTTCAAATATGGCTACTTAATGAAACTAAGTAAATGATTTATTTTTTAAGACATGTCATTATTGTTATAGATACCAGTCTTGTATTACAACTCCAGTTTCCGGTGCATGTCAAAACATGGTGGGAAACAAAATAGGTCATTTTTTTCTGATTTTTGTTTCATGACCAACTTTTTTCCGATTAAATCACAATTTCACATTAGTACATACATGATATGAACATAAAAAAATTCTATGTAGCCTTTTTTTCTGTTTTGCATGTAAGCCTATGGAGCAATTAGTTATAAGACTGCAATCTTAACTGTCTATCAAATGTCATCATATCGTGTATGGCTACTTTGAAGCCATGATTATTTGGATGGTATAATATAAGTTATCTACGTTCATATCCGTAGATATGGATATTTTAACACCCTGAAGTACCCCAGTACATCATGAGGTGAAGCCGAAGGGTGTACAGGGTACTGAAGGGTGTTAACATATCCATATCTACGGATATGAACGTAGATAACGAATTTATCCCCGGTCTTAGTCCGAATCGGGCGAGTTTTATGGAAATTCGGGTACAAAGTGTAACGTGAAAACAACGTTTTTTTCATTATCTAAAAAAGTTTTGTTGAAATATGGAAATTATACATATTTTTTACGTGGTGTAGGGTACTACCTATGGTAGAACCCTACAGGTAGTCAAATATAAGACGTTTTTTATAAGGAGACAGAGAAACTGGATTGAGTCAAATTTGGCGCTCAATGTTGTGAGAGTTACGTCATAGATGGTGTGACGCCAACGTGGGTCATTTGCATAGCTAGGTCAGTAGTCCCTTTCCTTGAAAATGTGGCAGTCAAGTGATGCATTTAAGCAAATGAGTGTAAATGATCGGCATGATAGGACAAAATCGTTAATGAATCAAATATTTACTTACAAACATCATAGATAATCTTCAGAATTCAATATTTCACAAGAAGCAATCATGGAACTAAGGAAAACTTGCGTGAAGTTCCCCAGGATAATGGTTAGCATGGGTTAGCAACACCCAGGGGCTATGGGTTTTGTAACGACGTGCGTTAACCAATCAAAATCCTAGATATATACTAAGCCGGGAATAATGTGAAGCATCAATGTACAGACATATGCATGTCCAGTTCAATTGTTGATGGTACATATTAAAAGAGGGACATTTGTCACATTTTCTATTTGATTACTCAATTCTTGAATGTAATATAAATTTCACCAAAGGATTGTTCTTTAGTTTAGAGATTATCAAAATATTTGGACTAGTAAACCCTATTTTAGACCATGAACTGTTAGTATATTTGGTGGTTCCTTAGTATAGAACACAGATAAGTGAGATGACTTTATTGTTATTGTAAAGGTTTGAGACTTGGGGTTAGTTGAAGCTGCTCCAATTTTCAAAATCGTTTGCCATATTGAACATTCTACTGATACAAAACAAAAATTGTTAGCGGAAATCCTACAAAATCCTACATCATATCATGCCAAAACGTCAAGGTTTTAAAAAGGGATGTGTCAACTAGAAAATAAGATAAAATAGAGGATGTCTACTGGTCCTAACCAAACTTATTGTGTGTTTTGAATACTTTTCTTGTATAACAACAATTGAATGTGCAAAACATAAGTTTCATCTATATTTTTACTAAATTCTTCACGTTTTATTCAAGCATTTATGCATTTATATGACGCTAAACTTTCTATTTGTCTTGTCCCTTTACATGGCTTTTGAAGTCAAATTTCGTCTGTAAACTTTGATCCGAACTTTAGTACAATCATCTTTCAGTTTCTAGTTTCAATATTATGTCGCATTTGTGACGCAAGTGTTTAAACTATAACATACGGGTAAATAGAAGTCTTGTCTTTTATCGTATAAATCTTTGAAGAGAACGACATAAGAAACACATGTTTATATCGACCTGCTGTCGCGTTTTTTTAAGATCATTTCTGCAATTCATATCTCTCAATCAGGATTATCTTTCATGAATAGCTAATTGACATTCATCGATATCGTATTTACTTATTATATTATTGTTTAAGCGTTCAGTCTATTTATCATCAATCTTAATAAAAAAAAACACAGCAAAAGACTGAGTAAAACTTATAAAAAATATCAATAAAGGGCAATGACTCCTATTAGAACCATACATTATCAAACTGATTTGAAAGTACGATTAACTAAAATGTTAAGCTTTTGGATCCTTTTATTTCAATTTGTGGTTAAACAGCTCATTATCATGATTATGTTTCTACGTATTTATACATTGGTGACATATCTTATTTTTGAAGACTATTTTTTTTTTAAATTTTTATTAGGAATATAAATAACGATACTTATTTTACACCATACACATGATACAAATTCGTTATTTTTTAGAAAACACATTTAACGACAAAACAGTCGATTGTGTTTTGTTTTGTACAGTAATGTTTGAAAATACAATCAAATGTTATGTTTGATAAGATAGGTAAATCCCTAATGATAAATACAAATTAGAATGTGTTGGTCACATGTGTTGATAGGTTGATTGAGGTATAATTGACATTTAAATTAAGACACTTTATCAATAAAAGTATGGTACATTGAGTTGGTTTGTTGGTGTTAAAAAATATGTTGTATTGCTGTATATCTTTAAAGAGGTTTTACATGTATCATATTTTTCGAAGTCCAACACTCGAAAACAGGTCTAAAAAAGTCTTAAATGTATAAGCGGGAAAACCAATAGCTACTATAAGTGGAGTGACATATCGGAAAACGTCGAGTATTTAAATAGTTTAATGGACCGAAATACCTCACAGCTGAAAATTTCTTTTTCTTTTTCAAACACAGTAACGTTAATAATAAATTCCCGAATGAAGATATAATCAAAACATTGGTATCAGATAAAAGAGTGACGTATCAGCTTTGTTTTGACATCAAACTTAAATATCATATGAACATATAAATTGAGTGAATTCGACGATTTTCAAATGAATGTAACATTTTTGTTCAATCTTACCATCTGTCAAAGTATATTACATTTCTTTTATATATCACCAATAGTTTATTTGCACACAAACAAAGTGGAACAACCAATACTTAAGAAGTTTTAAAGTTTGATAGAACATACAAATCAACTTTTACAAGCATCTCATCACATTGCAGTATTACACCCCAATAGGTCATGTAACGTTCCCACTTTCATATTTCCCCTTGTCATAGGAAATGCAATGAATTTAATATGCATTTTCTTAAGTTTTATAAAAAAAAAAGAATATATACGTGTATCAATAGTTGTGTCTATGTGCTTGAATAAGTACATATGTTGAGGCTAATAATTTTTGAGGTGCCTTTATTCTTGTTTTTCGAAAAGACTAATTTTAAACCACATTGGAACAACTCCGAAAAAAATCCGGAAAAGTATTATCAGTGCTAATTCCATTTAATAAGAATGAGTAAAGTAGCTTAGATCGTGTTATTAAGCCTTTACATGTCAAAGAAGAAAACATTTTTATACATTTGAATTAGTGGAAAAAAAACTTGCGTGTAACGTTGAATCAACTTTCGTTAAAACACGCTTCATGACATTACCATGATTACCATGACTAGTAAAAGAGGTCTTTTTTGGAGGCAAAAGCCATACAAATTAAGCAATTACGGCATGTCGAGTTATTTGAGCGTGCCGATATTGTTTGAAAATCTGCGCCACTTTGAATTTCTGCGACATATTCTAGGATATTATAGTTATCTACAAAATAAGACCAACCTTAGCCATGAGGTATTTTGGTTCATTAAATTTTCAAATTTACCTGATTTGTCACCGAACTATATGGATTCAATGATTTCGTGGAATTTATTTACATCTCGATCAATTTCTGCTTTCCATATTTGTTTTGCTTTCCGTCGCACCGCTACATTTTGTAGCCTTGACAGCCATGTTGTTGTAAATATAAATGAATAGCAGCATTGTTATCACTTCAAACAAAGAGTCTTTTTAAAAACAATCAGAATAGACCATTTGTAACTTTCTCGTTATTATAAATATCGTTATTTTCTCACATATATACCCATTATTTCATTGTACTGGCAATTGGATTGCTTCTATGTGGCAGAGATATGCATGGTGCGAGTGTAAATAAATGATTAATTTTTGCGAAAAAAATGTAGTTCAGTCAAAATGTCAAGGAAGGATTTACACGGTCCTTTTTTTTTTAATCATGACAGGACCATCACAGCAAATTCTCTCCCAAAGAAACTTCAGACATTTTCAGTATCATCTCTGCTTTGAAATTGCAATGTCTTTGGTAAATTTTGAAAAGCCATTTTAACGTGAATTTTTTTTAACAGCGATGTCAACTTAAAAATCATCAAATATTATTGTGAACATAAAACGAATTTCATTTTTGGGTGATTAGATTACATATATAAAATTTAAAATCTATACAGATACTATATTTGTTTTAATGATATGATAATAAAACTGCATCACGAGACCAATACTTGTTAATACAAGGGATACACCTGAAGAGTAAGTCATAATATTAGTTTTTCATGTTGGCTTAAAATCAATTAATGACTTTGACATGTGTTAAGGTATCATGAATCCATCGACTTCAATCGGTGTTTTCAACGATAATTTGTTATTGATTTTTAATAGAATGGTGACCGTTCAAACAATGTTTATACAAAATTTCGTATGACACATAGGGATCAGGCTTGATATTGGACCTTTTTACTTCTGCTGTTGAGGAGTGTTTGTGCTTGATAAATTGGAAATGCTTGATAACATCCTTTTCAAATATGAATTTATTGTCTCTCTCGACAAAAGGACAAATAGAAAGCGGTTGATCATTAAAACCGTTCAGGTGTTTAAGGTGTCAGTTGTCACTTGACCAATTGAACTAAGTAATGTAAAAGAAATAAGGCGACATAGTTTACTAATCAGTTAATACAGACAAGACTTCGTATTGAATCAGATTTCCAAAGGAAAGTCCCGGGTTTTTTAGTTTGACGATGTGAGGCGGTCGGATTGGCGGCTGCCATACCGTGTCTATACAATAACTTTAAAAACGCTTTAAAATAATCTTTCAAAATGAAGATATGTTGTTTTCTTAGCTTTGAATAAATGATGCTCAAATTCGACTTTTACGATTATTGCGATAATCGTTGATGAGCATTTTAACCTTGATTAGTAATGCCACCAAATTATAGTACGTCACATCCGGTTGCATTCGGAAAGGGTAGAAAAGAAATATTTCCTTAAATTTTACAGTTAAAACAGATGAAGGAAATTAATATAGTAACTATATTTCATTGCAATCAAACAGCCGTTCTTTTTTATTTTGTGCTTTTATAGAATAATTTTGAAACTTGAGATTACATGGTTACTGAAGCTTGTTAACATGAAAAAAAAGAGGTGAACATCTGATTGGTTAACTTTCAGTGATGGTTATCATAAAAAATGTAATGAAATTTTATGTGAAATTTGGTAGTACTTAACAGTATAAAACTTTACTTATGCCAAGTATATCTTTATTTTAACAAAGATAAATTCTGCACATTTTTTTAAAAAGTGCAAATTAAACGAAGATTATTTGGGAAAAAGCAGTAGTGGTATTGCACCTAATATGGGAAGCTGCACATGCACAATTGAACTAGTTTGTACTCTTATTTGTAACAATGTCATGTGAAATATTGGAAAAAAGAAATATTAAAAACTGTCATGGAGTAAGTACATATTTGTATGAATACCTGATTCAGCTAGAATACTTTAATAACTCATTTATTATCACATTTCTTGCATACATGTGTGAAAGGTACCCTCATATTCTGAATTATTGGCCCAAAAATTTGAAATTTAAAGGAAATGAGAAATATAAATGGACCAAAAGAGACCTTATATTTAAAAAAATAGGTCAATTTGGTTGTACTTATCGTCGTAGAGTCATCTTTTGTATCATATTCAGCTGTTTGAAGGCAGATGAGATAAATATTTGATTATGTATTGGTCCAATCTGTATTCCATCACGGTGTGGATTGATTTGGATTATTCTACGAACTACTGCTCGAGTCGCTGTAGATATTGTCCTACATTATTTTAGATTGTTCGCAAACTTTAACACTGATTATGACAAAAGTTGACTATAAAAATCACATTCAGTTTATTTAACAAAACAGTCTCCTTTAAGTGTAATAACACAAAATTATAGTACGTCGTATTCGGTTGCATACACATAGGGTCGGATACAATATTTCCTTAAATTTGACAGTTACAAAAAAATATTACTACATCAAACATCATTCTGAATAATAAACATATGTCTTTATACCATTATGTTTTTATTTGGTGTTTTTATGGAATGCTTTGGAAATTTGAGGTTACAAGTAAAACATGGTGAAAATCTTATTTGCAAACTTCCAGTGATGGTTTTTATCTTATATCATATCCAATAAAACGTCGTGTGCAATATTGTCTGTTGTACTTGACAAGATGAAACTGTACTCAAGCCAAGTGTTTCTTATTTGCAATATGATAGCCTCTTTTCTCTTTTGTTTATTTTAGCGTTCAGAATTTAATTTAATAGTTTCATTTAAATAATATTTTGATATGAGCGTCACTGATGAGTCGTATATAGACGAAACGCGCGTCTGGCATATTAAAATATAATCCGTGTACCTTTGATAACTATTAACGAAAGTAACCGATGTCATTTCACCATTTGAAAATGCTATAGCAGCAACGAAATATTTAAAACAACTGAAATAAATCAATGTTCAAATCTTTTGAATTTATTTGGAATAAGGGGGACGACAGATACCAGAGGGACATTCAAGCTCCTAGATTGAATATAAACTGACTACGCCATTGCTAAAAATAAAAAAAGAACAAACAGACAAATAATAGTACAGAAGACAAAACATAGAAAACCAAAGACTAAGCAATGGAATATGCATATCAAGTAGAAATTAAAACCAAACGATATTCCATTAACTCCAGATTGAGTTATACTAAGTTTCTTAAAGAGTTTTCTTAAAGAGATATTTATCATGCTTTGTTGGTGCTCTTTGGTCCGGTTGTTGTCCTTTGTATATGTTTTCCGTTTCCATTCTCTATTCTATAGGAATTGATATTGATCAACAATATAAAGTTTGATGATTAAAAAAATACCATGTTGAAGTAAACAAAATTGATATGCAGATAAAAATAGCTAATAAGCATTTCAATTTTATTTTTTTTTGCAATATTTGCCACTTCCATATCAAAAGTTTATATCTATATTGCAGTTCATTTATTTCATTACGTTTTGTTTATTTTTTTTCGTATATTTTGTGACTTGTATAACTGTTCAGTTTCCATCAATTTTTATTTCCCAACATTACTCAAGCTTAGTAGGGAAAGAAAACCAAACAAACAAAACTTCCACCGTTTTTTAAAATGACTCAATGGACGGATTCGGTTTTTTTTGTTTTTTTTTGTGCATCGGGCTGATTCGGTCTTGTCGGGGGTGTATGTTTAATTAATATTGTATCAATTGTTTAAAATCAAAGATAAACTTTCAAAACATCAGTGAAAACAAGCTTCTTGAACAATCACGTAGACAATTTTTGGAAAACAGTATGTATAGACATATACGTTTATTTCCGAGTTAAACAGATAAACTGATTTTATGAAAAACTGTCATTGTGGTTTATCAGTATAGTTACTGACGTAAACTATCTAGTATTTGTTACCTAATTCACGTACTACAAACACGTGTATTATCTAACGTCTGAAGTCCGTATTATCTCTAGCCTGTATCTTCCCTGTGATTAAATAACAGTTTATGTACACAATATGTTATGTCTGTCTCAAACAGCGTAATCTGTAGTGTACTATTAACTTTGAACATGATTATTTCTTTCCTAACAACAGTTCTATTTTTTAACCCAGTTGCGTTTATCATTTTCTTATATACCTTTAAATGTCCCGTTACAATCTTTAAAAAGGAAATACTGTGTACACAAACATGAAAGTTCTTACAGACAAATACCTAAATTAAAAAAAAATGTTATGTTGCTGTTTATTATTAAGTTTTTGTAATCAACCCATGCGGGGTAAAATATTTTTTTACTATTCTTAGGTATATTGTATTACTGCAATTCGGTTTTCAATTTTTTTTTTTCTCTCACTGCAAGCTCATCTCGTGATTTAGTTTTGATTGCATATCAATTTTGCTGCCAGTTTCTTTCAATCATTATGATATGCATGACACCTTATTTCAGTTATTTTTAAACACCTATATCAATGTCAAATTTCAGAGTTGGTCATTGCATTTATTGTGATTATTTTGCATGTAAGATTATTATCTAGTATGCATATATTACTACCTTTTAAAACTGTTCATATTTGTTATTAACAGTCTATAAACTATCTTTTTTGACATTTTTCTCCCAAAGGAGACTTGGCTATTGAAATACAGCCCTTCCGATCTGCTGTGAAACCTTTGCCAAAGCAACAGAAATATAATAGCACCCTGCAATATCCGTGTATCAAAAAGACAACCCTAATAGCATGTTTAGAACACGTGCAAAAATACTTCTTTGGGTCCGTGGGTGGATTGTCGCAAGCCCAAATTTCTGTCCCTATTTAATAGACCTTATTTTCCATTGGCAGTCAAAACTATGCGATCTTCATCCTCAAGAACCTCTGCTACCTAACCCTTATTTTGATTGATATTTTGTTCTCTTCCCTAAATATACATAGACAGTTTGACTCTTCTAATTATGAAATTTTTCTTGTTATGGGGTATCAGGTTCTTATTTGTCCCCGTTGTACAAGTTGAGATATATAAACACCGTAAGATGGTGACAATGGAACGTCACCATCTAAAAGCGGATAATTAACGATAGGAAATGAAAAATCATCCCTTTTATCATAAATTTTAGTATTCAGCTTTCCGTTAGTGATATAGATATCAAGATCGACGAAAGGGCAGTGGTCATTGTTAGTATTAGCTTTATTTAAAGTAAGTTCACCAGGATAAATTTCATTAATATACATACTGAAGTCGTCATTATTGAGAGCCAAAATATCATCCAAATATCTAAAAGTATTAAAACGCATTCTATTTGAAAAAGAGAATTTCTATTTTATTCTCTTTTTTTGGTGGTTTCAAATTCGGTTGACGATGTGAATTGAAATAAACACTTTTTGTAAACAAATCTATAAGTTAATGGAAATGCGCTTACATGATTTTATCAAATTTGAGGAAATCTCCCCACTCAATGAAGAAAACTAGTATTCTTGAATTGAAAAACGTACCAGTGGGGAAAATCCCCACATACACTACACATATAAAACCAATAACATTAGAATGGGGAAATATCCCCACATTCACATCTACAACCAAAAACATCAGAATGCCGAAATTCCCACGATAAGATTATTAATTGGAAAATACAAGCTTTAATATTGCTGACCATCAAATGGGGAAATTTCCCCATAATCTCATTATGTTCAAATCATAGAAAATATTGTTGACTATCAATTGGGGAAATTTCCCCATAATCTCATCATGTTCATATTAGATATCGTTGACTACAAATTGGGGTAATTTCCCCATAATCTCATCATGTTCATATTAGATATTCTTGACTTCAAATTGGGGAAATGTCCCCATAATCTCATACGATTCAAATTTACGGCAAATCAAATAATTGTATGTACTAAAACTGTCATCCAAAGTCGTGAAATTTAGATAGTGTTTAGACAGTTGACTACTTATGAAACAAATGTGTACCAATGAGACAACTCTCCATCCAGGTCCCAATTTGTAAAAAAAAACCAACTTTATAGGTATAAAAAGGTCATCAACACGGAGCCTTGGCTCCTACCGAACAGCAAGCTATAAAAGGCCCAAAATGACTAGCGTAAAACCATTAAAACGGGAAAACATAAGGTCTAATCTATATCAAAAACGAGAAACGAGAAACACTTATGAACCACATCAACAAACGACATCTACTGAACATCAGATTCCTGACAAAATGTTTGAATATTTTGTGGTTATCCGTATGAAGAAGGCAGAATGTTTTGAATACAGATTGCTTTTAAACACGAGGAGCTTACTTTAAATCGTCATCATTAGGAACAGACCTCCTTAAAAGAGAGGCAAATGATACCAGAAAAAAATTCAAACTCATAAGTCGAAAATAATCGGACAACGCCATGGTTTAAAAAGAAGACCAACAGACAAACAATAGTAAAAACACAACATAGAAAACCAAAGACAAAGCAGCAAGAACCCACAAAAACACAAGGGATTGTTATATTCTTACGAAATCACAAAAACCACAAAACGCACACAAACAAGGAACTTAAATCTATGGTTGTTTAAAATGTAATAAGCAGACACTACCGACCGCACTACTAAAAAGCAATTCCAATCAATTTGTTATACCAAATATCGATATTTTCAAATTTCAAATAGTTTTCCTGAAGCTGTTGATGTTCAGAAAATATCTATCCTGTATGTAAACGGTGGTTATGTTTTAGTGAATTTATAAAAGTAATTCTGTTAATGATGAAACTCAATAACTTGCACAAGTACATCATCATAAATTTTAATATGCTAGGATTGTGTTTACTAATTACTATAAAAAGTGCTCTATAACACATTGTTACATATTTTAATATTGCAACTATATTGAACAGCTTTATGTGCATAATGTTGTAACACACTTGGCGATTCTACGCACATCTATCTGTTGTTGATGATTTTTGCATACTTTTTCATCTATTTATTTTCGTCGTTGATGTTGTCTCATTGATGGTGTGATAATTACTTCTTATTCTACATACAGTTTGTCATATTAAATTACAAGCACATTCAGACCAAACAAGCTAATTATGTGAATGTTTGTTTTTTTGTCATTAAGATACCATGATAATGTCCCAATATAGATTAAATAACATATATAACCTTGTTCATTCTTGTATACATGTATAAATATATAGGATCATTTG
Source organism: Mytilus edulis (assembly GCF_963676685.1). Taxonomy (NCBI): domain Eukaryota; kingdom Metazoa; phylum Mollusca; class Bivalvia; order Mytilida; family Mytilidae; genus Mytilus; species Mytilus edulis. The sequence continues at coordinate 66,813,826 of NC_092354.1, read as the reverse complement.
ACTGATGTTAAATGTCTTTTGTTCAAGGACAAGGAAATACAGCTTCCTTTTGTTGTTGATATTGTTTATTATATCCTGTTTTGAGAACATTATCAGATGACTTGTGAGTTTCTTGTAAGTTCATATATATATGAAAGTGTTTTGTTAAACAAAACACCTTCAGCTGAATTCATTTCGATGTCTTTTGTCGTAGATTCTGTAGACCTAACACTCTTACTAAGTTGTCGTCTGCAAATACGACTTTGTAACCTGTAAAATAGAGACTATTCAATCAAAGGGACAGAAAACCAAACACAAATTATGCATATACAATTAGATCAAACATATATACATCTTTCCTTTCATATGATGTTTCCCTAGACTTTATCGAAATGTTGACTCCTTAGTGAGTCTTTTACTTCGAATGATATGTGCATTGTTTCTGTTGATTGGACATGTGATGCTCTGTGTTCTCTCCAGATACGCCAATTTTCTCAGCCAATAAATGCAAACGGTCATTTTTATATAAATTAGACCGCTCTTCGTTTTCCTGTTTGAATTGTTTTACACTAGTAATTTTTTTGGGCCCGTTATAAAAGGTGTCAGACCACCAATTAAAAGTCCCTATCTGTTCAACCAAATTTTGCAATTTTCATAGATTTCTAAATTTTTTATCTTAAGTTTAACCTCTTACAAACCAGGTATGTCCTGAATCGTACAGGTATCACCTTTCTTCATTCCAATTTTCGACATACCTTTAAAGCCATATAAGAAAGAAGAGACCTTCCGAATGGATGTACCACTAAAAATAACCCCTGGTTTTCTTGAAATCTTAAATTAGTATACTATGGAGCGCATTAATCCTCAATTTTTAATTTCAACTCATAGACAAGTAAATTTGGGCTCAAAATGGTCTTAATATATTTCTCTTTCACCAAAAGTTTCATTTCTGCAAATTTGTTGTGTATTTTAAGTAAACAATGACATCAAATGCACTATTTTTTGTTCCGAGTAGGCCTACTTTTACGTTCTAAATTTGAGGGAGTAATTGGTGGTCTGACACCTTATAGCTTGCTGCTTGGTATGAGCCAAAGCTCCGTGTTGAAGGCCATACCTTGACTTATAATTGTTTACTTTTATAAACAAAATTCATGGATGGAGACTTGTCTCATTGGCACACATACAACATCTTCCTGTATCTATGATATAGCCTAGAGTGCACAATGTGGCCTTAAACAACAACAAAAAACTACCTGACAATCAATCAACTCATTACTCATCGTTCTTTTGTAATCTCTCTTTAATGTATATCATGGTTTACCTGATTTAGTTTTTTCTAGGACTGTTGCATTATACCATTTCTTCTCCAGTTTCCAGAAGCCCATTACTTTTTCGTTCATTGCGAAATCCTGAGAAAAAAATTAAACAATGTAATCTTCTTTAGAATTTCACCTCTGTTTGAATGCTGCTTTTAATTTTATTAAAATGATATGTTTTAAACTAAATAGGAATACAAAGATGTGGTATGATTTCTAGTGACAATATCACATAGACGTAAATTGATTTGGATGTAAGCAGCTATATTTTACTGTACAATATTCAACAATAAGCAATCATATGCCGTAGTGTAAGCTTAAAAAATACGATTGAACATAATGTCAAACAAGAATGTGTCCATAGTACACGGATGCCCCACTCGCACTATCATTTTCTATGTTCAGTGGATCGTGAAATTGTGGTCAAAACTTAAAATGAAGCGAACGGACGTACGGACGAACGGAGGCACAGACCAGAAAACATAATGCCCTCTACTATTGTAGGTGGGGCATACAAATTTAAACGTGAATATCAACGGCCGATAAATAGAAATGCTTCATAGATCACAAACAGCAACCAAAACGACCACTAAATTACTGATTTGGGACAGACATTTAACATGTACAAATGTGGCCCAATTTAACGTCATGTAAAAAACAAACAAATATTTCAATTAAGTGTGAAATCATTCCAGCAATGACACATTACTGGAAATAATTATTAGATTATTTTTGACATGTTTGAAGTTCACAAAAAATGCAAATGTATCATGATGTTCCAGGTTTACACCCCCTCCCCCCCTTTTCCGCGAACTGGATCCCAACCGGTTTTCCAAAGAAAGCTGAATTATAACACAACGTGCAAATCTGAACTTAAAAATAATATAAATATATGTTTTTGTTTTAGGTGCTCGTTGATATTTTGCGGAAAAGACAGAAATATAACGGTTGATAGCTTAAAACTACATTGCATACACATGTTATATATTTCACTGATTCACTTTGCCCAATTCATTACAATTTTGTAATCTAAGTTTCAGTAAATTATTTCATAATCCACGACATGGGACTAGCAGAAACAAATAAAACATACTCATACTTCATACTCACATTTGTTACTTCCAATGATCTGATGTTTATCTGATTCTCAGGTATCTTCATTTCCTTTGAAAATAATTGAGTTTGTAAATCAAAGTAATCAGTGTTTTGTTTAATTGACTAACCACACATACTGAAAAGTCTCGTCCGATTCACTAATCACTGATTTCATGTGGAAAATATTAAAGAATAAGCTCTAACTACAAGTATCGCATAAACTTGACATTTTAAAATATGATGACAATGAGCATGATGAGGTGAAGGTCAGATAAATCCTGTCAGACAGATATATACACAGAGTTCGAGTCAGCCTTATCCGGCCATCTTTTAAAAATCAAATATCTCGAAATGAGCTCCATGACATTTCAATGTATTTAGCTTATTTTGAGGCTTATCTAATGCTCTTCCGGGTAATAGTAACAATCTTAAATTCTTGCTTGATTTAATTTCACCTAAGTTCATCCTCAACTTACCTCGTTTGCATGTAAAGTTCTTGACTCGAGCTCAATTGTCATCTCTGTTTCCTATCAAAATAATATTTTGTTTTGATAAAAACTGTCACATTTTTACAAATAAAATAATATTTTGAGGTTCAATTTATCATATTAAAAAGGTTAACCGCACAATCAGCAGTAAGCATACACTGCAAACTGCTCAGAGTCTGAATTGACCAGTTTTTGTGCTCGACCAGTAAAATCGAACACACATTTTACTCGACTAGTCTCGACATTGTCTCGACTGTACTTAACTGTACTTTAGTGTACTCGACTATGTCTGGACTTTACTTAATTAGTCTGATTCAGTACTTGATGATCTTTGTGTAGTCTGAAATGGTCTTGACCAATGCTCGACCTGTCTCGACCTGTCTTGACTAGTCTCGACCTGTCTCGACTAGTCTTGACCTTCAAATTTAGTTTTGACTGGTGTAAATTAGCCCATCTAACTAAATTAAATATTGATCTTACAAAATTCAAGCTTATTAGGTAGTTTATTTTATTGCTGTGAAATGAAAGAATTTTAATTTTACAATAGGTAAAAATTAAAATTATTATATAAATTCAGATAGGCATCTTTAATTTTTTTTATAACTTTTTCAAATCAACTTGGATTTTCATCAAACTATGTAGCTATCTTAGATATATATTAAGCTTACTAAATCCCAGGTCATTTTATTTTTTCTTGTATTGCTGTCAAATTCAAGAATTAAATTAATCTATTTATTTTTTATCTATTTGTGTTATTAAGGAAGCTTCCATTTAATTTCTACATGTTCAATGACTAACAACATGAACAAAAGTCTTACCACGGATATGATTCCACGCCTTTAAGAAGGTTGATCTTGAAAATAAAGTCCCTTTGAACTGGTCTTTAAATAAGGATTTCTGTGTATCGAAATCTTTAAGCTGAACACTCTCCATCCACTCCTAAAACCTGAAATATTCAAATAAGTCAACGAAATGTATTGCTTGACCCTTATAGGTGTAATTTTGCAATACAGATTAGTATTAACAAAAACCATAAAGCCTTGAACCTGATCGCGTTCAGTTATATTTAGAAAAAAATATATGCTTTGCGAATTGATGTATATCATGTATTTAAGACGCCAAAATCTAGGACGCAATTACATCGGACATTTTAAGGGCAAACGTATTTACCCATTTCAAGGCAAATATTTGTAGTCAAATATAGTTAAAAGTACAATTGCATCAATGCCAATTTTACAACAACATAAATGAATTAATATCTTCCTTTTCTTAAAAATTGTATCACCTTTTAAATTTTTCTAGCTATTGTAGTTTTCAAGATTATAGGAAAAGTTAGCTTACTACCAGTTTAATGCTTTGAACTCTGGTGGATAGCTTTCGCATTCGCATTTCCTTAAAAACGTAAAATATTGGTAAAACTCATCCTGTTACTGATAATTTGAGTATTTGTAACTTATGTGCAAATTGCGTATTGTTGATCATTTCTTGCTACATCTATTTTAGATGTTAACATAATTGGCTATAACGCAAAAGTCATTATTATAGATCATGTATATAGTGCTATAACTAAACTTCTAGATTTGATCTTTTCGGTAATGCATATATTGTCTTCATTATTATTTTTAATGTATCTTTTATAGTTACTGTAGACTATTTTGAAACAAAATGAAACTAGAGGCTCTAAAGAGCCTGTGTCGCTCACCTTGGTCTATGTGAATATTAAACAAAGGAAGCAGATGGATTCATGACAAAAATGTGTTTTGGTGATGGAAATGTGATTGTACATCTTACTTTACTGAACATTCTTGCTGCTTACAATTATCTCTATCTATAATGAACTTGGTCTAGTAGTTTCAGTGGAAAATGTTAGTAAAAATTTTCAAATGACTACTAAGGACAATAACTCCTTAGGGGGTCGATTGACCATTTCGTTCATGTTGACTTATTTGTAAATCTTACTATGCTGAACATTATTGCTGTTTACAGTTTATCTTTATCTATAATAATATTCAAGATAATAACCAAAAACAGCAAAATTTCCTTAAAATTACCAATTCAGGGGCAGCAACCCAACAAAGGATTGTCCGATTCATCTGAAAATTTCAGGGCAGATAGATCTTGTCCTGATAAACAGATTAATTTTGCTCTAAATGCTTTGGTTTTTTGAGTTATAAGCCAAAAACTGCATTTTACCCCTATGTTCTATTTTTAGTCATGGTGGCCATCTCGGTTGGTTGGCCGGGTCACCGGACACGTTTTAAAACTAGATACCCCAATGATGATTGTCGCCAAGTTTGGTTTAATTTGGCCCAGAAGTTTCAGAGGAGAAGATTTTTGTAAAAGTTAACGACGACGGACGACGGACGCAAAGTGATGGGTAAAGCTCACTTGGCCCTTTGGGCCAGGTGATCTAAAAAAGAAAACCTGTTAAATTCGTCAATTAAGAAAAATAAAATTTCTCGTTAACACATGACCAGTACTGAACCATTTCCGGTCATTATCGCACCCTGGTGGATAATGACGTTTAAAGTCTTTAACATTTCTAAAACAATAACTGAAACCAAGCAAAATGTACTTTCTTGAAAGTGAATTTTAATGAACTGTTGAAATTATAAGATTTATTGATTACTTGTTGGTGTTTAATGCAACTTTCATCACTTTTGGCTATAATATTATAGTGGATGTCAGCTTTTGATTGCCCAAACGCTAAAAATAATTGTCAATCAAAACTACAAAATGTATTGAAAAATGTAATTTTAAATTAGAAAAATGTGAAATTATAAAAAAAAATCGTTCTCATTTTTTTCTGCATTGGCATAAGCCAAGACTAAGTTAACTTAAGCTACAGTACCTTTTAAAAAAAATCCTAATCCTCCAGGTATGATATATTTTATTTTTCCCCATTTGAAACGTCCAAGCACAAGATAAAAATCACCACTGTTTAATACAATGTCCCAACTTGCCATAATGAATATCCTACCAATGAGTGTTTAATTAATAATATGTTCCCACTAATTTATACTTCTCACCCTAGCCTGCATGTCAATCACAGTAAAAATTTGACCCTTCTCTTGAAAACAGCCGGTATTTGACACGCCCACATCGGTCTAGATGTGTACTTTGAAATAATCGTCGATTTTATAATTCCACCATGGTTTTCCTAATTTAAAATGTGTTCTTTTTATTTCTTTCAATGCTTATGATATCCGATGCCGTATTTAGCGACAGCGAAGATGAGACAGAAAAGGGACAGGTATGTATAATTTTATTTCAACTTATTTTCAAATTAAAATCGTTATCATGGCGAATGTACGCATAATATGATATACACTTTATGAAAAAAAGCAATAAAGGTTACGTTCAAGTGCGTAAAACAAGTATTACCATTCCTTAAAACCACAAAGGAATTTCCAATATTGCAAACGTGTATTTTCAGCACATTTTTCATTCCACGCATGTATCTATTTTCTCCCCGAGTGTGATAGATATATGATATATGTACATTGTCGGAAAATATACAACTTATGTGTATGAGCATTCGAAACATGACGAAAAACTAACTTCGCCGAGCTTTTCTCAGACTCGTAGCAAGTACTTATATTTGTTTTCTCCGAAAATAAACGTATATTATTTTTATCCTGAAATTTACACCATTCACTTGAAATTTTAGTTGTATAAAATCTAAAAAATTTGTCCCTTATTTTTCAAAGAATTTGACATGTAGCTTAACGCGGACCCCAAAAATTAACTGTTACGTAAAAAAAGGAATATCCGCATTACCGCTCGTTCAATATGGAAGTCGGACAACAGAACATTAATTTGAACAAGTAGAAATAAAGCAACAACAAAAATATTAGTGTACCTGTTGTTTGTACAATAGTTGGCTGATTGCAGGATAAAGGAAATATAATATAAGCGAATATACAAACACCATTTAACTTTATTTAAACGTTGATCGATTAACTGATAATTGCATGCTTAACGTTTAGTTGCATGTTTTTGAAATACAAAAAAGTAGCAGTTTATACTGTATAGCTGTCCATTATTAAGTATCCTTCAAGGCAACGTATTTATTCGTATACTAGATAACATTTTACAAATAGAACTAGACAGATGCATCTTATACTAGATAAGGGATCCTCCATTTGATTTTTATGGGGGGAGGGGGGGGGGGGGGTGCTAGGATGAAATTTGAAAAAAATAGGCAAGACAGGAGTTTTGAGTTAAAAAAAAAAAGGCAGGATGAGACACTTGCAAAAAAGTCAGGATGACAATTTATGTAAAAAAAGTCAGGATAAACTAAGAAAAAAAAAAGCAGGACCGGATAAAGTGAAAAATAAAAAGGCAGGAGAGATTAAAACTAAAAAAAAATGCAGGACAAGATTTTTCATCCTAGCCCCCTCCCCCCCCCCCCCCCCCCCCCCCCCCCATAAAAATCAAATGGTAGCTCCCTAACATTGTACAAATATAACTAGACAGATGCATACTGATACCTCTGCACGCAGAATACATATGTATAGTATGTGATTCTAGTACTGTCAACGGTACAGAACATTTTCTTTTTTCCCATTGCAATGAATAAAGACGATAGAATGTCTATGTTGTCTAAAATTGCTAAATTGCAAAAGTTACTGACAGGGCTTTCAATAATGGCTAAAGTCATCACAAAATAATTTTGCTATCTAAGAGCATAAAACGTGTGTACATTTAGAATATATCATCTTTTAAATGCGTATATCTTAAAAAGTCAAATATAGCACATGAAGTTGACTAAAGTCCTTAAGCGTGATAAAGATATTTATTATGCTAATGTTTTTAAATTGGAAAGGTAGCAATGTTGATACGAAACTCTACTAGTACTGCCAAGCTTATGTTTGTAATGTTCATGTAACCCCGATTTAAACTTCTCATGGGCGGATCCAGCCATTTTAAATAGGGGGGTTCATGACCCACGACAAAAAAAAAGGGGGGGGGGGGGTCCAACGTCATGTCCCAATTCAAATGCATTGATCGTCCAAAAAAAGGGGGTTCAAACCTTGGATCCACCACTGCTTCTCTTCTCTTCTATTCTATTCTATTTATTCGATAGGACACATTTCCACACATTTAAAACTTGACGGTGACACCGTCAAGTTTTAAATGTGTCTAATGTAATTTAATTTTGTTTTAATCTTTAATGAGGTCTTAAATTATTGATGTTATTGCATTTGTCTATCGGTTGTCCTTAATTTGCACACAGCAACAGTTAAAATAAAAATAAGAATGGTTATGAATAAAGGAGGAATAAAGGTAAAACAATTAGACTGCCAAAATCATCCGTGAGCTAATATAAAAAAAAAGGGCATTGACAATTTGGCGGGAAATCATTCTCTCTATATTTTTCATACATTTAACATTTGCACCTTTTTTCTTACAAAAACTTTTAAAAAAATAACAAGGATTTTATTAGATTTTTAAATAGAACTTTGTGTAATAACATTATGAAAATATATAAAAGTAGGGGTTAGCGGGCAAAATATTTTGGGAAAGTACATAAAAAAAACCCAGAGGATTCCGAATATCTTGCAAAAATCCTAAAAACAACATGAATAAACATCCTAAGACGCTTAAAAAACGTTTTACTCACTTACAATGTACAAACGATTTTTATGAATTAATGTATAAATACGAATAAGCATAGAGTATTACATGGTATTCATTTGTTCCGCTCTTTAACGAATGGCCAGTTTAGGTGCATGTATAATGAACCTATCTGGTTTTCCAGATTTTTGTATACTACATGTAGTATACATAATTGTTTATTTATGATTACGATAAAATAGCTTGTGTTGTATCATAATATGTTTACTGTCTCAGACGCGAGATGTGGTAATGTTGTTATAATTTTTACTACAAACTTGAGTTTTCATCGCAGATAAAGATCAGTAATTTTACATAAAATTTTACAATGATTCGTTCGTTCATTAGAAACTATATTATCTCTGACATATATCAATACAATAACTAGTAATCGACTTGTCAATTGGTTTTACATTTTACATCATCTGAAAGGTGTATGCACTAAACCACTTCTTTATTCAGCTACACAAGAAAGATCCCATGTGGTTTGATTCTTCAACTGCCCGGAAACGTTTAATATTAAATGATATCCGTGTTATAAAATGAATGAAAGCTAGTGTATATATGAGTGGTTTACTATTTTCGACTTTAAAACTATTTCCATTAAACAACCATCTATGATGCATAATACATGTAATACTGTACTAGCTATCAAACACATACAAAACAAAAGCGTAAGAAAACTAACTATTATTTACGGTATTAAACTTTTTTCAGAGAAATTTTATCTATATAATATCATGTTAAACAGCATAATTACTTTTTGGGATGTTTTATAGTAATTAGTCTAGATCTGATGTGTGACATGGCACAGTATTTAAAAAAAAAATGAACAGAACGACTGATGAAGATATTACATGTAAAGAATACTTATATGACGACATGTTTTTTTTTCATAACTATTACTTTTATGTATGCACGTTTTTTAAAATTAGTGTTATAAAATAGTTATTCTAAGTTAAATGTTGTTTGGTTTGTTTTTTTTTTTGCGTAGATTTAACATAACAAATCACTGCATTGTGTGCAAAGTGGCGCAACAGCATTACAATAAAGCGGTCGTAAGGATTTACAGGCTACCCGTAAGTCTTTAACAATGAGAAAAAAATATCACATACTATACTCATGGTCGATTCAACAAAACTTAATCTTCTTTTCTGTATTTTGAAAATATATATATTGAATAAAATTAAGGGATATCGAGATGAAAAATATGATCGAATGGAGCTATAGATTGTTTAAAAATAATTTAGATTTAAAAACTCGTTGGAAACGCTTTATAATTACTTCATTCAAAAAACAAATGCATACATTTTACGAACTGGACTCGACGATCTTTCAAATCGTTCCCTCAAGATACTATGTTGTTCCCACAAGATAAATATCTCGTTTCCTAAAGATGATATGTCGTTCCCTCAAGATGTTATGTTGTTCCCCCAAGATAGTCATCTTGTTCCCTCAAGATGATATGTCGTTCCCTCAAGAGATCATGTCGTTCCCTCAAGATATTATGTCTTTCCCTCAAGAAACGATGTTTTCCCCTCAAGATGATATGTCGTTCCCTCAAGATGCTATGTTGTTCCCTCAAGATAGTTATCTCGTTCCTTCAACATAGCAATATCAATACAATGTTAAAACTATGTTGAGGGAACAACATAGTATTTTGAGGAAACGACATAATAACATGAGGAAACGACATAACATCTTGAGGGAACAACATAGTATCTTGAGGGAACGACATAGCATCTTGAGGGAACAACATAACATCTTGAAGGAACAACATAGTATCTTGAGGGAACGACATAACATCTTGAGGTAACAACATAGTATCTTGAGGGAACGACATAGCATCTTGAGGGAACAACATACCATCTTGAAGGAACGACATAGTATCTTGAGGGAACGACATAATATCTTGAGGAAACGACATATTATCTTGAGGGAACGAGATAACTATCTTGTGGGAACGACATAGTATCTTAAGTGAACGACATAGCATCTTGAGGGAACGAGATAGCTACATTGTATCTTGTGGGAAGGACATATCATCTTGAAGGAACGACATAGTATCATGAGGGAACAACATATTTTTTTTTCTTTCATGTTCGCATTCTGCCACCGTAGTTTCATGACCAAACTTCAATCTGAATGTTTTTTTTAATTGATATACATATTTAGACTAACTTAAAGACCTTATTGCTAAACAATTGATAATTCAATAAAAGGCTATTGTTACAGTTTTCAGTCATGATTTACCTCAAAATTTAGTGAGTCAGGGGCCTGGTTTTCGAAAGTATCTTATGACTAAGACATGTCTTATGATGGTCTTATGACATGTCATAGTCGTAAGATATGTTTTCGAAAGTGTCCTAAGTTACGAATTGTCATAACTTTTGTGGTAAACTTAAGACCCCTCGCGACATGACTTATGATGGTCTTATGATTGTAAACTAAAATTTTAATTACTTTTCATGTTTAATTTCATGTTAATTGCAATACAAATATTTGTTGTGTATCTCAGTTAGCTTAATAGTAAGGATTTTATTTTTCTCAACTACGTGAACTAAAATTTGAATCTCCTGCGACATATAATTTTGAATTCTTTTCTAATAGTCATGGTTTTGTATAATACATATACATATTACTTAGTTCCTAGTATAGTTAATAGAACCATATCAACGTATGTGCACGGGCATTTCGATAAGCGGGTACTCGATGTACCGAATCTAAAAAGTATTCACATTTAAAAAAAAGTATGATTATACACGAAAACGAAGTTCAAGTTTATTATTTATCACAAACTAATTTTTAACAAATTTTCAAGTCAAATATCAATTCCTTTTTATATAAAATTTCTTGTCCATTATATGAAAGAAATAAACTATTCGTAAATATTAATATGTTCATACTTTTCATTTTAATTTTTATATTTATCACTTTTTAATCATTACTTAAAATATTAGAAAATATTGTTCACTTATGACAGTCATAAGAGCACCAAAGCTACGACTCTCTTAAGACAGCTTTGATTTACATCCTATGACATATCATACGATAGTCATACGATGATCATAAAATATGTCCTAAGATATATCTTATGACATATCTTATGATACTTTCGAAAACCAGGCCCCAGGACTCTAAATTTTTGTTGAATAATAAATGTTTGAATACAATATATATATTTCTATCTTTATAAGCATCTTTTCGTGCTTTTAGTTTGTTAAAGGAGAAATAGTGAACAAAATTAATAAGAACAAATAACACATTATACGTTTTTAGTAAGTTTAGGTAATTTTTTTTAACATTATACTTTTGTAAACTCCATGGTATATAATGCTACTTTGATAAAATATAATCTCCAAAGTCATGAAATAGTAAATACAGAAATGGTTTGATCCTTTTTGTAATTCGGTATTTTACAGATAAATGCATGGATTCAATTTTACAGTCATCATTACGCTTTCAAAATGCTAGCAGAAATTACTATTCCGTTGAAGCCTTTGCGATTTTCTTTTATTTTCAAGCGTCATAAGTTTATTTGTCTCTATAGATTTGACCACAATGTTTATCTAGAAACAATATTTAACTTATTAAAACTGCAAGTATTCTGCATGTATGATTTATTTCTCATGCCATAGTTTATTAATTTAGAAATATTTACATAGCCATGCAGTAGTGAACAGACAATTTGTGTAGTAATCAATCCTCCTGAGAAAATAAAATGACCAACGATTGCATGATAGTTATAAAGTAATGTACGAGATAACTAATGACCGCAAAATCTGAAGTTTATCCCAACAAATTCCCATCTGCTAATTCCTCAATGTCTTGTTTCATGATTTACATGAACGATCAGATTCAGTATAATTATTTCCGGAGTTACTAACATGACTGACATGTTTAACCCCGCCACATTATTTATGTGTGTGCCTGTCCCAAGTCAGGAGCCTGTAATTCAGTGGTTGTCGCTTGTTTATGTGTTACATATTTGTTTTCATTAATTTTTTGACATAAATAAGGCCGTTAGTTTTCTCGTTTGAATTGTTTTACATTGTCTTATCGGGGCCTTTTATAGCTGACTATACGGTATGGGCTTTGTTCATTGTTGAAGGCCGTACGGTGACCTATAGTTGTTAATGTTTGTGTCATTTTGGTATTTTGTGGATAGTTGTGTCATTGGTAATCATACCACATCTTCTTTTTTATATTCTCACTAAACATGCTCAGTATACAATATATGTTATTTCAATTGAACACAACACTACTGCACAAAAACAAATGCAAAATAAAACCGCGAAGAGCCTTAGGCCGCCATCATCGTCATTGTGTTTAACTAAAATATTTAAGTTATAATATGAAATCTACTTCAACATAATATGCTACGAAATGAGGCCTGTATGGTTTATTGCATAGGGCTACGTAACGTTTTCCCTTGACCTAAAATTATCCAGTTATGCAGGGTTCTGTTCGAAGAATGAAACCAAAGTACTGAAATACTGAAAATCGGATGACCGCAAGTTCTTGTGAATGGTCCGAGAAGCACTTGTCTCAGAAAAAAACCCATATCTACATTGTATACCTGAAAATGAGGTTTTATGTGCAGAAATAATTTTTTTCTTGGACAAGTTCGTGCGTAGATAAATTAATGTCAGGGAATTCATCCTCACCGTAATGACTATTATATTGAAGTACGTGATACAAATCCGTATAATTACTCAGGTATATTATTGTTATATAGTATATTAATACTTGTATATTACAGTTACGTGTATTTTCATTGTATATCATTCTATTCTTCTATATTAATAATAGTGCAGTGCTAGTGCATGGTTGAGTTATCGTTGCTTAAGATTGCAAACGTTCTTGAGATATTCTACCGCATGTGTGTGCATATTTATTTTGAATGATTTTTCACTAAATGTTTATACGTATAACAAAACATTTTAATATTATTAATTTATCTTTTTAAAAAAAGTATGTGATGAGTATTCATTGAAGAAATGGATTTTTAACAAGCGATAAGGAATATAAGTTTGCACTTGATGATGTCTTCATCATGTTTATAGATCGGTTCAAAAAACCAAAACGAATATTACGTAATGGAAATCTAGGCGATAGCAATACACCGGAATGCCCTCATCCGCTGTAAAAATTGATAATTTACAACACCTGGCATTCTTGACCTTGAAATACATTTTAAAGAAACTATATCTATACACACAGAAATACAAAAGTAGCTGTCAATCACAGCATGTATTCCGAGGATTTATTATAGGTGAAGCAATACGGCAAATAAGAAATATAAGTGGCCATAACAAATCAATAAACGATGTAACTAATGTCAAAGTGAAATTATTAGATAGGGGTTATTATAACGTCTAAATATGTGAAATAAAATTGAGAATGGAAATGGGGAATGTGTCAAAGAGACAACAACCCGACCAAATAAAAAAACAACAGCAGTAGGTCACCAACAGGTCTTCAATGTAGCGAGAAATTACCGCACCCGGAGGCGTCCTTCAGCTGGCCCCTAAACAAATATATGCTAGTTCAGTGATAATGAACGCCATACTAATTTCCAAATTGTACACAAGAAACTAAAATTAAAATAATACAAGACTAACAAAGGCCAGAGGCTCCTGACTTGGGACAGGCGCAAAAATGCGGCGGGGTTAAACATGTTTGTATTTATATTGATGCTTTTTATCAATTGACGTAGTGAATTATTACAACAAAACAAATCGAAACAAAAAAAAAATATTCGGTTTTAATGATCTTTAAAAACTAAATATAACCCATATACATGTATACGTAAGATTAAGAAAAGTAAGTACTAAGTAAGTAAATTTTGTTTAGGGTCGGCTTATATATACACAATAACAAAACATGAGCTCTGACTACTGATGCTAAATTTGGTTGATTATGATATAGGGAATTACTGAAGCAGGACCGGAGCGGGCCCCCTCTTAGGCAGTCAGTGGGCCCCGGCTTGTGAAAAATTCCGAATCTGCCACTGATCAATGGTATAGTGTTTCATGTATACAAACCTTTGGATATGGTAATTAGGTGCAAATGTCAAAATAATCGGATTTATATCATCTATGACTAGCATCAGTGGAAATACTACATTAGAATAATAGAGATTAATTAGTTTGACAAATAGCTAATGCATTTACAAGTCGACTGTGGTTTAACCGCATGAAAAATAAATACTGGCATCTGATTTGTTTCAGATACTTCTGATATTATCAAGCAGGTGATAATATGAACCCATAATTGATATTTGAATTTATCAACTATTATATATCATGTAGCAAGAAATTTTAACCTATTCCAGCGGCCCATTCCTGCCCCCTCTCCACCCCCGAGTAAACTTAAAGCATATCTTACGATATCATTTTATTAATGATTTTATATTAGACATTGAACATTCATTTTTTGTGGAGGTGGAGGCGGCAAGAACTTTTTAAATAATTATTGTGGGTTCCCATTGAAAATAACAGGATTTAAAAACAAAATTGTTCATATTGAGATAAAAATCGAATGTCGAAAAAAATGATAGTCCGAGAATCAAAAATTCCTTAACACGCATGATAGTAACTACTTTCACAACGAGAGGATTTCCCTCAATAATCGTGGTTAATCCTTTAATAACAGATAGAAACTATTCCAATCAAAATGTACAAATGCATTAATTATTTTGTTTATATAAAAGCTTTAAGAAGTAGGCACTTCACATCGGTGTTAATATTTACGCACCCAGTGGCAAGTTGTCATAAATCACGCACTATGAAGCTGGGGTTATAAAACGATTTTTTTTTGGCACAGACATTTTATGAAGATAATATGGTATTCAAAATTAAAACTATGATTAATTTAATTGATCGATGTGTGCAGCCGATATGTTTTATTACTAGATGCTTCGTTGCATTGTCATAAAAGGAAAATTAACATAGTTTACTCAGACCTAATAGGCCTCAAAAGAATTTTCTACTTTTTGCGTGATACTTTTTTTATTGCATAATTGATAGGCATGGGATATACTTTTATTAAGTACAAATTGCGTTAAAAAAAGCAACAGCAACCTATATTTTTTTTTTTACTAAAACATACTACAATTTTCTTTAATACGGTTTCGTTCTTAAAATCAACATTCAAAGGCTGCCTAAGACATGTACTAAAAAAAAATGGCGATGGTCAGTTTATTTTGCTGTTGAGCATAGTTTACAAAGTCATTGCATATCGGTTTTCTTTAATAAAATAAAATAAATATATTTAGGCTAGTGAACAGGATAAAGAAGAAAAAACGGATTACTTTTGAAAAGTCACAAAATACATTCTCATGTTGTACCGTTGTACCACTGTCCCAGGTTAAAGGAGGATTATGATCCCGCGAACATGATTACCCCCCCCCCCCCCCGCCCCCCATTATGTATGTATGTGCCTGTTCCATGTCAGGAGCCTGTAATTCAGTGGTTGTCGTCTTTTTATGGGTTACATATTTGTTTTTATGAATTATGACATGTGAGAAGCAAAATGTATGTTTAACACGCATATTCATTAGAATATTTTTTGTATGGAGCGCGAGAGGGTCAAAAAGCGGAATTGAGTATTGTGTTATTCAAAATCAATTTCTCGACCATGCTTTCATGGCATCACTTAAGTATTGGCAGGCACACCAGCAGCTGCCCTTAGTCAATGCACTACTGTTGTGGCCACAAAAAACTTGTCCCGTGTTGACGTAAAGCGAATGTAGCGCTCCTCCCTTGACGATGGTTGTTTTTGGTCTACGACATATTGACCTATCCAGTGCTGTTTGTTGATAACTGTTTTTAGTCTATAAACTGTTGACTTATGCACATTAAATCGATCCACTACGTCAGTAACACTCATGCAAGCATCAACCATTCCAAGAGCCATCTGACGGTCATTTTCGGAGAGGCCTGGTTGACGCCCCATGCAATTTTTTCAAACGTTTGTGTGTTTTTCTTACCAATGGTGTGTTTCTGAACGTTAGTGCAAAAACAAATTAAATTTCGTCTTAAAAGTACAGGTACAGAAGGTAAAACATCAATTACACGCGTAAAGTTAAAATGGCGCAAAATCAATCACCTGGAAAAAAGTACGACTGCTTAAAAATACAGGTAATACTAAGGATTATATCAATGATGTTTATTAAAAAAAAATCCAGAAACAACCAAAAAAAAATTTAAAAAAAAGTGTTGCTAAACTTTAATGGCTCAGTATAGGTTAATTTAATTATTAAGGAATTGTTTAATCTTGTCATTGTTTTAATGTCATTTACAATGATTATTTTATTTGACGACACATTTGTTCTGCTATTTTACACACGATTATCTCTGCCTTTGCCTTTACTTGTATTGAGTTATTTGAAATAGAAAAGCATGTATTTCATAATCATAAATGATAAATTTATAGAAACCACCATTGCAGAGTGCTGGAATGTGACAAGAGTTCAATGCCACCAAATATTACAATTATAGATCACCACACAGCCTTCAACAATGAGTAAAATCAATGTCCATAATCAGCTATAAATATTACAAAACAACAATGCAAATATAGAAAAATTCAAACTAGAAAATTTCAAATAGCCCTCAGTAGAAATGATCCGAAATAGTGCGATACACAGATTATCAGTTTTGTGCATACATAATTATATTGACTGAAAAGATTCACATTATGACTGACTAAATTATGCTATTACTAGATAGTAATATCTATTAAACCGATTATCTTTACTTTTCCACTTTAAGGATGAACTACATATTTAAAAGTTCATGGTTAATCATGAAGAGACATAAAAAAAGAAATATCATTTTTGTTTGTTATCTGTTAGAAGTCAAGCCTACTAAAATGGTACAGCCTCGGTGGTTTAGTATTCTTATAGAATATTTTGCATTATAATTGAATATAAAATCTATGAAAAATTTATATGTGTTTACATGCATACGTATGTGTTTAAGTCGACTTCTGCGGGTGTCTGGGACATTCTTAATACAATGTATCTTGATATACAAAAAGCAACATGGATTTCAACCAATATTTTGTCTTTTCATAATTAATATCGAAGTTTAATTCGGTTATGTTACAAATATAGCATATACCATACCACATCAAGAAGGGGGAAAACATTACAACTACGATGACAAAACAACTAAA
Organism: Mytilus edulis; assembly: GCF_963676685.1. Classification (NCBI taxonomy): domain Eukaryota; kingdom Metazoa; phylum Mollusca; class Bivalvia; order Mytilida; family Mytilidae; genus Mytilus; species Mytilus edulis. The sequence continues at coordinate 66,796,146 of NC_092354.1, read as the reverse complement.
AGCAACACGGTAGGGAGGAATAACACATATTGGTGTGTATGTTTATTGGACATACTGTACTTGCTAAGGCAGTATTATATACTTGCAATTATTTTAGTCAGCTACAGCTATTTAGTGGACAACAAACTCCTGTTTTGACACATCAAGTAATGAATGAGCAAGATAAATAAAATAACATGTTTAAGGTTTGAATTATAATTTTTGCAGGGTGGAACGTTGCCTCCAGTATTGTATATTCAAGCGGACAACTGCTGGCGGGAAAACAAAAATAAATATGTTTTATCGTTTTGCGAGTTACTGGTGCACATGAAAGTATTTCAAGAGGTAGACATTTGATATCTTATAGCCCACAGTAATCATACTACTGTTAGATAATAGAATTCCTATCTAAAAAAATTCAGGGAATACAATCATGACAATGGACACACGTATTTTTATGCCCCACCTACGATAGTAGAAGGGCATTATGTTTTCTGGTCTGTGCGTCCGTTCGTCCGTTCGTCTGTTCGTCCGTCCGTTCGTCCGTCTGTCCCGCTTCAGGTTAAAGTTTTTGGTCAAGGTAGTTTTTGATGAAGTTGAAGTCCAATCAACTTCAAACTTAGTACACATGTTCCCTATGATATAATCTTTCTAATTTTAATGCCAAATTAGAGTTTTTATCCCAATGTCACGGTCCACTGAACATAGAAAATGAAAGTGCGAGTGGGGCATTCGTGTACTGAGGACACATTCTTGTTCCTACTGAATTGATCGGTGATTCCTCCTACCATTGTTATAAGGGTCGTATCATTATGTATTAACATGAATAACTGTATCCAAATGAACATGATGAATAAGATATAATAAAGAGAGAAAATATACCGACGGAGAATCATAATGAAAAGTCGATTAAAATAAATCATCTCAATATTCAACAGTAAAACAACTAAGACAAACCATTACATAAAAATATAAAGTAACTCCAATACCACCGGAAAACTCGGTTAACAGCTCCTCGAGGGACACCCGTCGTAATTTTAGACTAACTGAATTCATGATATGGAACACCGTCCCTGAAATAATGTATCAAGTGTAATATATAAATACTCCACATACATCCACTATCATGACTGTCGCAATATTGCTTCAGAGAAATGTCAAAACAATTAGCAAACGAATGCACATACAAGAATCGTAATGCGGACAGTTTTAAAATATAAATCAATATAAAATTTGATAGAATTTTTTATGAAAATATTTTTTTTTGCAGGTTCACCTTTCTTTTCTGTATGTTGGACACACACATGAGGATATTGACGCCGGTTTTCAGCAAAATAGTAGATTCCCTCCGTCGAAATGACGCAGAAAAAATCCCTGAGCTTTTGGATCTCTTACCAAATCCAAGCAACTTAATTTGGCAATACGATATTAGGAACTGGCTTCAACCATTTATTGCTGATGTACGGAAACATATCAAGCCATTACATTATAGATTTACAATGGATGAAGTATCTAATAAGATTAAACTGTGTTACAAATCCAATCATGCGGGGCCTTGGAAGATTTCAACAAGTGGAATGTTCATGTTTAACGATAAAGGTGAAGTAGAATTGCCAAAGGGTGTACCAAAAGTATCCACGCCAGTTTTTGACAAAATATTTATCGAAAAAATTGAAAGTGGAATTAATGACTGGAAATGTCTCTTCACGGATCAAATGTCAAACGCGTTGTCTTTGCTTGCTAATATCACTGAGAAAACTAAATATTTATCTTCTTTTCAAATTAAATATTTTTCATTTGAGCAAAACATCTGGACGTTTTATTAGCAAACTCAACTCGAAATCGGTAATTGACTACTTTATAATATTTATTTGTTTTTCTTTAATCATCAACTAACAACATTTAAGGTCGAAATCAATAGTTGTTGTTTCATGTATTTTCAGGAAATACGAAGAACATGACAACTAGACGCACCATATATAGCTCATATGTATATGGCTATATATGTCAAAAGAAACAGATATTTTATTCTATAATACAGGAACTAATAGAACTCATTTTCTTTTTTGATTTGATTTGTTATATACATGAGGTATCATATTTGTTGTGGCTATTTTACCTAGCAGTTGAACAACATATGGTTTCAACAGCAACAGAACAATTATGTTTTATTCAAAATAATGTGCATGCTTTAATATGTAATTTTCAAGAGTTTAAATTTTCTACTTGTGCTGTACTGACATTACACAGTTTGTAATTATGTTTTCTCTTGAAAAAACATTGATTTCTATCTCGTTTACTTTCCTTTAATTTGATGGATACACGAATACGTGGTAGCGTGATCACCCCGAGTGCGAGAGGTCGTAGTTTGGAACCAAGCTGGATGAAAACGGAGACTTTAGAATTTGTATTCGTTGCTTCTCCGCTTAGCACGCAGCATGAAGGAGTTTGATCAAAGGATTGATTGGCTCGAAGTGATAATGCTATGTCCGTTTCGGTGAACTGTTATCTTATGAACAACGTGACGGTTGTCACATGTGAAGCAGTATTTTCTTCCCTTTCGGAGTTGCCGAGATCACCCCAAGCTTTTGGTGGGATGCGTGTTGCTTGTAGGTTTTAATTTCTTTGACGTTTCTTCCTCACTATTGTTTGTCTTTTCTTTTGTAGCCATGGCGTTAGTTTACTTTCGATTTATGAGTTTGAATGTCCCTCTGGTATCTTTTACTCCTCCTTTATGAATTAGCTTGTTGAAAATCCGACTCTGCGTGTGGTTCAATTGAAAAGTAAAGTTATTTTTCATGTTACATTAACTTGTTCTTGTCCTGAATATGCATATTTATTTCCCACTGGACAGTGCGAATCACCAAGATTCATCTTTTATTTCGTATTTGAATGTTTCAAAGTCATTTAAAGTCTTGCACATGTACATTAGTTAGTGTTAATTATGACCTTCAAATCTAAGGCCCGCTATCTAACTTTGCAAAAAAAATTTAAAGCAGTATTTTCATTAGCTTGACTTGTTTGCAATATAAAAAAAAATCAGTCGAAAAGTGCATTGAGAATCACACTGCTTTTCCAAGCTTCACCTGATAAATGTTCGTCATTTTTATATTCAAGATTGACATATTTAGACGGAAAGTAAATCTTTGCAAAATGCTGTAGAAATGGATAAATACACATAATGGGGACATTTCCCCATTCCATGTATATTTTTTATTTCTTCGACATAGAAAATGACCAATTACACAGCTTGTTTTAAAGATTATTTTCATGTGGGGAAATTTCCCCAATATTGTTAAGTGTTCACGTATGTGTTGTCTTCCTGTATGGATGTTTTCCCACTACTTGTAATTTAATGGGGAAATTTCCCCATTTCGTATTCTTTTATCACCATATTGAAAGTCATATTTAATTTGGGGATATTTCCCCACTTTATTCATGATGTTAATTACAGTTACTTACACATACTTCTCAAACTTATAATTATATTTGAAGAAAAGTGTGGATATTTCCCCATTCTGAAGGTCTTTTTTCTGGGGATATTTCCCCAGTCTAAAGGTCATTTTATTCCGGGGATATTTCCCCATTTTCATTTATTTTTAAATTCATTATGATAATAGATGAGGAAAAATTTCAATGAGTTTCATCATTCTTTGTTGCTGCATGAATATAAAGTTAACATCAGGTGTAAATCTGGATAAATTTTCACTAATTTTTAGCAACTGAATCGCCTCGCTTCTTCAAATAAAGAAGTTTTTTACAATAAACGTTGACAATCTTTTTGTTTACCGAATTTGAAACCACACTAAAAAGAGAATAAAATAGATTTTCCCTTTTTCAAATAGAACGCGTTATTATTAAATGTGTTTATCAGATGTTGTTTTGATGGGTCTTTGCTTGTTTTTGTCATAAATTGTAACTCGTAACAATACAAAAAGAGGTCCGCAATAAGTGGTGCACAGTTAGTCCTCATTGGAATTCCGATAATCTGACGATATACGGAATCCCCAAAGCGAACAAAAATGTTATCTAGTAAAAATTCAAGGGCATATATAGTATCAAAGCATGTCCAATTAACATAGTTTGTTTGTTTATTGCTACTAAAAAATGACCTAAAAGAGTTTGAACATATATATTCACAATCTGATTTTTTGAATGGCCATTTAATTAGGTGTGTGAATTTTTTCTTAATGAGAATGTGAGGCAATGTGGTATACAGGGTAGAACAATCAAAACTTTGAACAGATTCAAAATCACCAATATAAGCATGCAATTTATCAAGTACTTCCAACGAGTTCTTGACACTCCAAAAGTAATTTATTCCACTATTTTCGAAGGCCTTATTTGAACAATTTATTATAAGCATTTTACTGGAAAATACACGCTTGTGAAACCTAAAATCATTACAAACAAGGAAACGTGAACAAACGATGCTAAAATGTGTTATATAAGCCATTTTTGTATACTTATAAGTCATATAAGTACAATTGTCATTTAGATTCATCCAAACCTATCTAAATATTTTAGTGTAAATAGTTTAAGCATGTCATTTGTTCAGTTTGCTCCGCTCTTTTACGTCAATTTTATAGTGCGATTATTCATGAGAACGGCAAATGATGCCTTCACCTAGAGCGATTCGATCCAAAACAATTGTCGTATTTTTCCTAATAGAATCGAAATAATTCATGGGGCTTGAATATTTCGTGATTTTACCACGGGTTGTCCCTTTATGCCGATATTTTACCCCTCGCTATCACCTAGGGTAAATATTTGTCATAAAGGGACAACCCCGTGGTAAAATCACGATATATTAATCAAGCCCCCTTGAATTATTTCTTAAGTTTGTTTGGAGAAAATATTCTTCCGATTTTATTTGTTCGCGTTAACTTGTTCTTATCATTGACCTTTTGTTTCCGCAACATATCGAACATGTGAACATGACAGACGGACTGCATTGTTAGATAACTACATGGTTATGATTCTTATGTGCATTCTTTATTAGTTGTTTGATTGAAAGGAACGCTTGATTATCTATAGTAAGAATTTGTTTATTTTTCCTCAATTTTCTTCGAAATCTTATTCATGAAAAACCCATAAAATTGACTTGTGTATACAAATATGTTATGTACTGTACGTTCCATCACCTTCATGGTGTCGGTCTTTTGTGAACAAAATGCAAGTCAATAAGACCATGATACTATCAACGAAGACGATATGGCCAAAATTATAAGTTTCCCGTAGATTTATTGCCCTTAACGGATGACGTTTCACAAACAATTGTTAATTTTCTTTGTTGACTCTAAAAAAAAATAGATATAAATTGTATTTTACCAAAAAGAAACATAAAGAAACATAAACAAAATTGGTTTAATTATTTTCCATGGCAAACAAGTATTAATGTTTGGGGATTTGTGGAAAGTTTTACCGCCACCAAATTTTATTATAAAAAGTATTAATTTACTCTATCGAAAAACAATTAAAAAAAATATATCCAATAAAAAAAAAATCTGAATCCATGAAATTTGTTATCATCGATCAAATATGAATATACAAATCCACAGTAAACCAACTCTTGATTTAATTCATACAAGCTAGTCATTCAACTAATAAATAACAGTTTGGGTTAAATATTTGATTTCTGTGAGCCCTGTTACATGATATTTGAATAATTCTGTATATTTGTATATATAGTTATATATATTTATGATTAATAACTTACGATTCTTATATAATTTTACCTACATATAATACTTCCAGATATGGCATGCAGCAAACTATCTTCTGTGGATGTCAAAAGCGATAAACATGCTTCATCTTCGGGTAAGATTGATTTCAATAGGTGTTTTCTTTCTCATAAATATCATCTCAAGTGCATTTGTACTAGTGTTATGTGATTAGGTAGGTTTTCAACTTTAATGCGTTATACAATGGTATAACCTTTTCATATACTAATGTTCATGAATAAACTCGTTAGAGAAATATTGCATCTTGCACCAAATGTAACCAGGTTCAAGGACGGAATTACATGTTTCGTCTACATGTTAAGGATGTTTATTCAAACGACATAAATAAATAACCCAAAAAGTACACAAATAACAAAAAACATATTAAATAATTAGACATGACGGTGTACAAAGGGATATAACTAGAATTCTTATAACGGAAAGTACATGTATGAAATATGATAAACTGGCTCGTTTTTATAGGCATACAACCAATACTAATGTTTAAATTTTCCAAACACGGCGCAAAGACTACAAAGATATGCCAAAATAAAAATAGTTATTTACGATGTGAACTGGCACAACTCTAAATTCCCAAAGGTGGTGACAGTTGAGATGTTAAACAACTGCGTGGAAATACAGTTCCCATAAGCAGTGTTTGTAAATTTTAAAAATTGTTCCAGCGTTGTCTCAAATTGTATAAATTTCAAGATTTTGATAAGAGTCTTCATTTAAATTGACATGATTCATTTGTAATCGTGCAATAACCGAGGAAGGATATCTGTTATCTGAAATATCTAACATATTGTTCGTTTTATTGTGTTTTTTTGTGATGTTGTACCCTTTTAGACTTGTTATATATTATATTTTGTGGTGTAGTGTAGTGTAATTAAATTAAAAAACAACGTTCAAACTTATGATGGCGTTGGATAAAAACCTCAATTTTCATAAGTGTGCATGTAAAATATTACGTTGAAGTTGGGTCTAAATAAAGCACAAACAACATTTTCAAAAAGATCAAAATAAGAGAATAAATATGTTTTAACAAAACGTATATGACTAACAGGTCAAACTACTGATGTTCCTAAACCCTGCTGACTGCCATTTAGGATTGCTAAAAACTTTAATCACAAGGTGTCCCAAAATGGATCTCTATATTAAATTAATACCAAATAGAAAACAATAAACTTGCGGCAAAGATTATAAACCATAACATGAGGTGCTAATTATTTTACACCATATCCGGATTTTGACAATTAATGTCTCTTCAGTGATGTTAGGAATCGAAAAGTGTTTGGAAGGCCATTTAATTTAACTCAATTTAGGATAGACCCTTGAATTTTAAAGAATTAAAATAGGATAAACGGATTAAATTAACCGGAGGGAAAATATAATACAAGCCGAAACGAAATAAATATAATTTCCCGTTTAAATGGTTTTACACATGTTATTTTTCGGGCCCTTTATATCTTTCTGATCATTGTGAGCCAAAGCTCCATGTTAAAGGCCGTACCTTGACCTATAATGGTTTACTTTTATAAATAGTTAATTAGATTGAGAGTTGTCTCATAGGCACTCACACCACATCTTCCTATATCTATCTACTGAATTGAAAACAACCTTCAAACAATGATTGCGTTGGATAAAAACCGCAATGTTTATACGTATCATGTAACAAATTTCGTTGTGGGGTCTAAATACAGCACAAACAACATTTTCAAAAAGATCAAACGAGTGAAAAAAGGTAAATTTTAACAAAGCGAATTTGACTAACAGGTCGAACAACTGATGTTCTTAAACCCCGCTAACCGTCATTGATGATTGCCAAAAAAAGTAATTACAAGGTGTAACAATATGGATCTCAATATTATTTATAAGTTTGCTTATTCAAATATAGCGCATTCAAACATTGACACAAGCTTAATTGTAATGAACCATAACATTTATTATTACTTCAACCATGATATGAGTAGGATGAGGTTATCTTCATCAGACAATGCCTGTACCAAGTCAGGAATATGACAGTTGTTATCCATTCGATTGATGTATTTTGCCTTTTGATTGCGACTTTTCCGTATTGTAACTTATTTGGAGCTGTGTATTTTTGTGTTCTTACTTTTAACATTTAATGAATGTTGGCTGATAACGTCGACATGGCTAATTTCTTTCTTTCTTTATTTAAATTTGAAAAATATTTATTTTACCGCTTGTTTTAATGTGCAGCTTGTATAAGTATACGTCTTATATATGGTTGAAAAAATTGTTGATTTATCATCAATTTTGAATGATAGAATGACGTCAAATGTTATAAGATGAAACCAATTTACCTTAGAAATCATCAAAGCTATAACAGCGACAAACAAAAATACATGAAGTTTTATCAAATTATTTATGCATCGTTTTTTATTCAAATAAGGTTAAGGTTAAATTTACTGATTTCTTTAAATGCCATCTGGTATAAGTTTACATCTTTTATGTTTGATTGAACAAATAAGGATGAATCAACAATTGAATGACTTCTTATGCTATAAAATAAAACCAATTTACATTTAGATTGGACGCTGCAATGACAGCGACAAACAAAATATATGTGTAATTGATATTCATCAAATCCTTTATGCGTAAATGCTATATGGCTTCTTTTCACATTTGCATTACATTTGCAACATATCCAATCAGGGCAATTTACTTTTTTATATTTATACCATTAGTTGAACATAATTAGTTATCACAAATTAGTTCAAGTATTTTCTTCTTAATTTCGTCACAACATTTTACTTTGAATAGTTCTTTAACATACGTTCACAGTTTTTTTTTTTAACAGTTTGGCTAGCACCTATACCAGTAAAAGTCTAAAATGGCCTATATATGCACTCCACTATACTGATTTTACTGGACTAATCTGATTTTGTCTAACATTTATTTGATAATACTCGACTTTAGTCTGAACAATATTTAACAGTCTGAACCTGTACTCTGCCCCTACTCGACCAGTACCATGTTCGACCTTGTCTGAACCATACTCCACAAAGTTTGAAACAATAATCGACCAAGTCTTTACCAACCTGAACCTATTGTTCGTATCTGTATTTTTTATTTCAACAATTTAGGGATTGTTTTAACAACAATTAATTCCCCTGTCTAGACATTTTAAATTTAGAATGTATTCAAATTGAATATTAAAACCAAAATTTCACAATAAACTTAATACTACTTCAACACCATATTCATCAACTCTTATTTTTATATATATATATATATCAGTCTAAAGATTTGCACAACGGTACTGATATAAGATGTTATAATACGAAAATGTTGTTATTAAATCGTGTTGACAAATATTTCGGCTCAACAAATGGCCTCCTTCAAGTGTCACAAGTTTTAACTATACTGATACATAATGTACAAATGATGTATAAGGTGTAAATATAGATCAGTAATAATACAGGTAAATTTTGGTCGATTGATTTTAATCCAAAATCCTGAATATAATAATATAAACAAAACACTATAATTCAATATACGTCACTGTGTATATTAACAATAAAAATGAGTGAAAAACAAAACTGTTAGTATTTCTTATTGATGTCGTTTGGATGATGTACATTAAGTTCCTTTATCCAAAAGCTTTCCCGAACCTGTCGCTGAACATCACTCCAGTGAATGTTCTGTTCAATCACTAGAATTTTCCTGCGGTTAAAGTCATCAGGTTTGTGACCCAACTGTCTGCAGTCCTGAGAAACTGGGAGAAGTGGCTTCTTATAGATATCACTCCTATGGCCATTGAGGCGTTTGTGGAAAGGCTGCTTTGACTCACCAACATATTGGAGGCCACAAACCGAACATTCTAGTATGTAAATAACATTCATAATTTTGCAGGTAACATTGCAAAATATCTAATAGTTGTTTTCGGTTGCCTTACTGTGAAATGTTGATGAATGCTGCATCTGTAGGCAGCATTTGCAGCGTTTTTCTTCACACGAACGACATTCTCCAGAAGTACTTCTATTATCAGACACTTCAGCCCGCACCAGCAGGTTCCGCAGACTACTAGGTTGCCTAAAAGCTATCATTGGAGGGTCGGATAGTTTGGAATTCTTTTCAACTGATTTCCAATGCTCACGAATGACACCAAAGCTGTTTTTGAGAGATGGATTGTAAGTAAGAACACATGGAGTCCTTTTATTTTTCTTTTTAACTTTGTATTCCAATAGTTCACTCCTCGGAATTGACTCCGCTTTCTGGAAGTTTTTTTTGATATTTCTGTGTTTGTAGCCCCTTTGCTTCAAGCGAGTTTCAAGTTGACGTAATTGTCTTTTAGTTGTCATTGTGTTAGTACATATTCGCTTGACTCTAAGCACCTGACTGTATGGGATGCTCTTGGTAAGATTAGCAGGATGGCAACTTTTAGGGGACAAATATTGATGAGTGTCAGTAGGTTTAAAATATAAATCTGTAGATATGATGCCCTCTGTGAGCAAACTTGAAGTATCGAGGAAGACGATTTTGGATTTAGACTTCTCATGAGTAAATTTGATACTAGGATGTATGTTGTTGGCATGAGTGATAAAAGTATCTAAATCCTTGTCGCTTTTATACCATTTCATATCCACATCATCTATAAATCTAAACCAGGAAAGCGGTTTTTCGATGGAAGTTTTAAAGACCAAGCAGCCTATTCATTTCTATCAGTGATTTTTCCTTAAAATTTTGTGTGAAGGTGTTGCATGATTTGAGGAACAAAATATGATGAAAAAAATTGGGGGTCACCGACTTAGTTTTGTCACTATAGCAACCTCAGTTTCGTGTTTTCCCGAATATTAACATAATATTTGCTTGTTATCTAAACTCTCAAAAAAATGCTTTATATCAAACCTACAAGCATAATTCTTGTTTCACGTTAAACAGTAGATTTGTATCTTTCAAATAGAGGTTCAAGAGTTTAAGGCTCATATTGATTTGATCTTTAAAAATATGATTTATCTCATTCCCGCCAAAAATTAAACGTAAAACTGAAAAACGTTTCCAGTATTAAAAAATATCTACCAGTGATTTCTTCATAAAAATTAAAAGAAGGAAAGTGACATATGTACTCTTCAAAATAAAGCAAAAAAAAGTGTATGTCACCGACCTTTCAAAAAAGTTAAGAGTAATTTTCACGTTTTTTTCTCGTTCGTTTTGAAGAAAAGAGTTGTCTTTCTTCAGAACATTGCATCTGACGTCATAGTACAAACTTTCCTTGCTGGTGCACTATTTGAAAAAACAAATCGCAAATTAGACGTTTGAAACCCACATTTAAATTTCCAAGAATAACAACTATATTCACCTCCTTTGTTTTCTGGTAATACTAGAGATTAAGCATGTATCAGTTTCAGATCTTTATGATGTTGTTGCCGCACAATATAAACCTTCAGAAACACCATCCGCCGGAATGGAAAATTGTTTGAAATAACCTTTCACGCCGCTTTTGTATTGAAAGTCTGTTTTTGTCCTCTGTCCCACATAAGCCAAATTATTGAAAATAAAAATAGAAATGAAAGATGGCACTGGTTAACTTACAGAGTATTTGAATATACCAGACTAGATGTGCTTGTTTCTTTTTCGGGTCAATTTCAGAAGTTTGCCGTAACGAACTCATTCGGTACTGTTGAAAGACGGACAAACAAAAGCATGGACGGAGTTCTTTATACCATTATTTTTCCCGACTAAGACGAACGTTTAGAAATTATTCCATCGAGTAAATTCATTATTTTAGAATATTTAAGATATAAGGAAATTAAAAGTATAGGTATAATATATGAATGAAAGTTTTGATTCTAAAACGTTATACATCTATCTTAAAATACAATCCTTTTATTACTACCTCATGTGTTTTCAATAAACAAGACAGTATTTATAAAATACAAAAAGTTTTGATTCAAAAATTAATTTAGAAATACTTTTCCGTTGAAAACTACAAAGTAAGATTTCTCCAACAGGATAAAATATAATAAATCTAAATTGCTCATTTTGGAAATTAAAACAAAGAAAAGGTTGTTGCCGGCATTGAAAATCGAAATTTGTTTTCAATCTTTCCGGTCACAGTTGTAGCTAAATGAAAGGGAGCGATTTTATGTAAGATATTATTCTTGGAGCAATTGTTTTTGTCATAAGTAAAATTTACAACAATTTAGTTTTAAACACCGAAAATTTTGATTTTAATTCACATTCGCAGAGTATTAGTTTTATTAATATTTTTTACCTTACAGCTAATTTCCTAATGCATGTAGGGTAAAACTTTGGTTGGCTTCCTTGCTTTGTTTGTATAAATGTTTACTCAAGCTCTGTAATTAAGATTGACATCTTTATATATAGGTATGTAAACCTGTATATATGCTATTTAATTGAATTGAACGTTATCAAAATATATTTATACAAAATATACAAACAAAGCAAGCAGACAAACCAAAGTGTTGATCTACATACAGTAGGTAATTAGCTGTAAGCTTCAGTGAGATTAGACAATATGTTTATCATTTCTCCTTAAGACAATTTGAAATGAAACAAATGACAAACAAAAATGACCCTTTGTCATCATTTTATTTTTACTATAAGATTTTAAGCAGTATAAATAAATTTAACTTCATTGCAAGATCGGACATTATTTTACGAGAATCATCCAGACATCAGTTACATGCACATGTTGCCAGTATGTCAAAACGTTTAGGAATACTTGATTATCGGCCTAACCTTGTGAATACTCAATTTTTTAAAAAATTTTAAAATTGACACTAAAATGAGAAGGTTCATTGCATAAGGAACATGTTTACTAAGTTTTAAGTTGATAGGACTTCAACTTCGTCAAAAACTACCTTGACCAAAAACTTTAACCTGAAGCGGGACAGACGGACGAACGAACAGACGCACAGACCAGAAAACATAATGCCCATAAATCGGGCATAAATTTTTTTTTCACCTAACCTGTACACAATCGGCGCAAACGAAAGACAAAATCTACGCAAGTGAAGAAAAAAAAAATGAAATGCAGATAGCGCAAATATAAGACAAAATCTACGCATGTGAAAGAATAAAAAAAATGAAATGCAGAACGGCGCAAATGCAAAAAGTCGAGATCAAAATTGATATTTTATTATTTTTATTAGAATGAAGGTTAAATATAGTGTAGTATCTTATGTGTCCATTTGTGTTAAATTTCCACAGGATATTAAAGTAGCGTGACGCATAATGGTTCCTCTTTTCTTGGGAGACGTAGCGTACCTACGTAGCGTACACCATGATGGAATCCGCGAAATAGGACGTTATAATTTGACGTTTTTTCGTTGCTAGAAACAACGTCATAGAGCTTTTATGTCACTACCAAGTTGCGTTAGCTGATGCGCATAAACAATAGGCTGTTTGGTCTTTAAGGAGTTGTTTCTCTCATTTGCCCATGAATATGTTGGCATATGACGGAGCCATTTTGGTGCCCATGGCAGTTCCATTTACTTGCAAATAATGATCTCCATCAAAAGGGAAGTCGTTTTTCTTAGGTACCAGCGTGAGCATTTTGACCAGGCATTCAGTAGGTGGATATTTCACTGGTCTGGAATTCAAAACTTCTTTATATGCATCGATGCCATCTGCATGTGGAATATTAGTGTAGAGGGAGGTGACATCCATGGAAACAAGAGTCGTGTCGGAGGGGAGTTGATTTAAGGCCTGCATTTTTCTTAGATAATCGGTTGTATCTTTGATGTGAGATGGTAAGTCCTCAACATATTGACGAAGATGGAAGTCAACAAATTCCGATATTTTTTCCGTCGGATGACCGTTCGCTGAAACTATAGGTCTTCCTGGGTTATTGGCCTTATGAATTTTAGGTAAAAGATAAAATCTGCCCGGTTTTGGATTTTCTGGTTTCAAATATTCAAGAGGTTTGTCATCGATGAAGCCATCGTTATGCATTTCTACCAAACTATCAGTAATTTCTCTGCTAAAAGATGTTGTAGGATCAGAGTCTAGTTTTTGGTAGAACCTTGCATCGCCAAGTTTAGTATAGTTGTCGTTCAGCCTCTTGAATATAGGCAGATTTATTCATGACAACCACTGCACTGCCTTTGTCTGCAGGTTTAATGACGATATTGTTATTGGATCTTAAGTTTTTCAGTGCAGTCCGTTCTTCAATGGTAAGATTGTCAAAAGGTTTATTGTTATTTTTAGTATTTCTAATAATGTCCGACTTAAAGTTATCAATAAATGATTCCAGGGTAGCATTTATATATATATATATATATATATGGTTTTGTATTATCATAACTGTCGTCACCGTTTAAATATTATAATTGTGCTAGTTCATATAGCACATTATCATTTTAATTTGAAGCATATACTTGCAGACTCTGTTGTAATTAGCCATATAACCTATGTCATGTTAAACAAACTTTTAAAATGGTGCTAGCGTCTAAAGTGATGTTCGGTTTAACTTTTTTTATTATATAAGGATTGTTATAGTTTAATAAAAGTAGACTGATATGATTCATTTTACATCACAATCATACTATGACGGGTATCTGTTATCCGCAATACATTACATTTATAGTTTCCTTTTTTTTTTATGTTATTGGTGCTGTTTTGTACACTTTTAGGCGTTTATATATACCTTTAAAATATAATTATATAATTAATGTTACGCCCGTCGTCTTGTGTGTGAGGTTTCATACATGGTCGAATATAGTTCAGATATATACCATTTCAAACGTTAACTTGTTTGTAGTATAGAACATCACACAAGAGATTCTTAATTTGCGTCTGGTTCAGTAATATCGCTATCATTAATGTTATGTAAACAGATTTCTATTATATCACTACAAACCAGTAAAAGTCTGTAATAGCCTATATATGTACTTGACTGTACTGATTTTTACTCGACCGGTCTGAATTGGTCTGATTTTTATTATATCTAAGATCAATCCAGACTGGTCGAGTAAAAATCAATACAGTCGATATAGATATAGGCCATTTCAGACTTTTACTGGTTTGTAGTGATAAATCGAGGTATAAAGTATGTTTTTGATTATAAAAAAACTGCATTCCATCCTTAAGGTGTCTTTTTGTCATATGTGTTGCAAGGTAACAAAAAGGTTCGTTCTTCATATCCTCAAATATGTATAAGTTGTCCATAAAACAAAATGTCACAAACAATTTTTGTATTCAAAATTCAAATCATTATGTAGACAAAACGCGCGTCTGGCGTACTAAATTCTAATCCTGGTACCTTTAATAACCATTGGTATTGATGATCAAGATTTACAACAAGCCTTTATAGCGAACAAATTAAATGAGACACATATATACAAATAAGCACATAATCATAAGCAAAACAGTTGTTTCTGATTTTAAATGAAAAGTTTTGCAGACTTTCATCGGTAGTTTTACTGTCACAAATACCCGTTCCCTGTCTCCGCTACGCGTCGCCAGGTAAACTACATTTGCGACTGTACAGCTACCGAAGGGCGTCCGCAAAGCTTCAAATACAACTAGAACACACCCGCGAAATCGCGGGCATTCAGAGCGTGGTTGAAAGTATGTAAAGTGTTGTAGGAAGAATTTTGTAAAATATTTAATGACTTGAGAATTTTAGGAAAAGTATCAAAAGTCATAGGTACTTAGGGACAGGAAAACGTTTTTTGTATCCCTCCTCCTATTTCCAAAATTCCCAATTTTTGGTTTTCTATTTATTTCATTATGAACATACATTTAGTATATTATGAACATTCAAGGCAGGAGCCTGTAATTCTGTGGTTGTCGTTTGTTTATGTATTATATATTTGTTTTTTGTACACACATAAGGCCATTAGTTTTCTCATTTGAATTGTTTTACATTGTCATTTCGGGGCCTTTTATATCTGACTATGGGTATTGACTTTCCTCATTGTTGAAGGCCGGCAGGTGACCTATAGGTGTTAATTTCGGTGTCAATTTTAGTCTCTTATGGAGAGCTGTCTCATTGGCAATCATACCACATCTTTTTTTTTGTAATCAATGAATTTATGTAAAGGATTTAAAGACTGGAGAATTTCAGAAAAGGTATCAAAAGTCATAGGTACTTTGGGACAGGACAATTGTTTTTCTAGCCCGGCTCCTCCTTTTCCCCCAAAAAAATGTTATCTATTAATTTTAATAACACATGAATAATTTTAGCGCTTAACTGTATATTATGAACATTCATAAAGGGGGTGGTGGTGTCGTAGCGTTCCTGATCCCGATATCCCGGGCTTACATGTACAAACATGAAATCCCGAGGTCCCGAATTTAATAAGAATTAAATATCCCGTCATCCCGAAATTCCGATCTTAAAAGCACCCGATCCCGACGTCCCGAAAAGGTCCTGCCCCCCTCTCATTCATTACTATAAAGTGTATTTTGTTTTTACTTTTAATTCTCAGTTTAATAATCGATCCACGGCGGTCATTGATATATTATACAGACCATCTCTATCTAATAAACTATGTGACCGCCGTGGATAGTTAACTTGAAAATGATATCAGACAGAAAATGCTCTTTATTCGTAGTATATGTATGTTCAAGGTATACAGAAAAATGCAAACCGGAAGTCTAATATGACTTAAAATTTCGTCCAATGACTGAAACATATCCGGACGCCTTTTTTCTCGTTTTTCTTCCAAAATAACTCAATCTGAATAACCATATGAATGGATGACAAATATGACTATCCACTGTACCTAGACATAGATACATGATGATTGATTTATTGTGGAAGGAAGAGAAGCGACACCCAAAATGAGGTCTTCTGGTTTAATAGTATAGATACAGATATCTTTTAATTTTAACATGTGCACAAGCTAGTGTATATGTAACCCTGACATTTTATTTTTATCTCACCTCCAAGTTATAGTGAAATAAATTAATGAATATTTCCGGATATGAGTGACATGAGATTAAAGTAGGAATATTTTTAATCGTGGTATCAATTCCATTCAATGAATTGTCGTCAACATAATTAAGTTTTCTCTCTATTTATTTAATTCAAATTAGCTTAGTGTATATTTTACCGCCTACTTTAAATTACATATGTACAGCTGGTATAAGTTTTAAAATTCTAAAATACGACTGAAAAAA
This sequence comes from Mytilus edulis, assembly GCF_963676685.1. NCBI lineage: Eukaryota > Metazoa > Mollusca > Bivalvia > Mytilida > Mytilidae > Mytilus > Mytilus edulis. The sequence goes on along the minus strand of NC_092354.1, from coordinate 66,779,326 downwards.
GTGTGAAAGAAATTAACATTTTAAATGAATGAATGACGTCAAATGGTATCAAATAAACCCATTTACATTTAGAATGAACGCTGGTATGACATAGTGGGTACGGCAGATGAAAAACTGATAAGTGACGTAAGACGTGGCATTGAGGAGACGTGAGACAAGGTGCCCTCGGCAGTGCCTCAAAGTTCAGATAAACAACATAATATGCCATCACATTTAACCGACCTATACCAACGTTTAATAAACTCACTTGAACCTATTTAATTCCAACCATTAAAACTGAAAGCGATTAAAGAACAATTACAATAACATATTGATTAACATTTTGATTTTCACTCCTTCCTTTTGCATATGCAGTTATATTTGCAAATGTATGCGTTCTAGAAATAACCAATCTATTTAATTTACATTTTAAAATTAATTGATAACAAATTCAAGAACATGAAGACCATTTTTAAAGAATCATTACTTTAATTTCCGAAATTATAAAGGATATCTTGCTGACAATCTTGATATCTATAACGTTTTTTCGCCATCTTGAAAATGGCAGCCATATTAGATTTTTCTGAGTGGGTCCATAGCTGATATCAAAGGGTATACAACAAAGAACTACTGTGAAAAGTTTCATGTTTTCCTCATCAAGTGAGCAATTCTGCTCTATATCTGCACCAATCGGCCGGACTATGATACCGGCAATCACAATATATGTGTAATTGATATTTATAAAATCCTCTATGCATCAACGCTTTATGGTTTCTTTTCACATTTGACTTTCATTTAAACTTATCCCGTCGTTGTCATCAACTCTTTATATTTATGTCTATATAGGTACAGTAGTGCTTATTAGAGCAATATTATATAAAATTTAGGTGGTACAATAATAATTCAGTTATCGACATTTATGGATTAAAACACATATCGCGATAGAAGGTAAGTAATTCTTATCTATCTGATATAGTATGATCTGCAAAAGAAGGGAAGTGAAAATACGACAAGTAAGATATTTCAAAATGAGGATCCTTAATCGAGATGTTGTAAGACAAGAATGCTGAATTCAATAAAAGTAATACTAGTACTAGGCTAGATCATATAAATAAGTTACATAAAAGTCTGCTACTATGAGTTTTTTCTAATGAACTGTTACACATAATAAAGTGAGCAAGAGGTTATACTATACTAATAGCTTTTTTAGCGGTGTAACATGAATACCAGTTTGTAGCCGTTTCGATATATCTGTTTGGTTTATTATTATTGCAAAAATCTTAATATCAAGTCTTAAATGTGTATGGTAATGTTTTTTTCTATATTTACATATTTGCAAGAAAACCGAACTTGTTATGGATGTTTTATAACAGTTTTCAAACATTTTGATTGCTGTAAATATTTGTAGTTCATTTGCGAGAAAGACAACTTTCAGTCGAAATACCAAACGTAATCGCATCTCAAAAATATATGATTAGTTTGATCCACATGTATTTGTATCAGTTGGAACATCAAAATGTCATTTTCAATGCAATAACAAGAATTTATGTCAAGTGTCTGTTTATCTAAGGATATAATGATTCCATGTATGTATTTCCACCGACATATCCATTAGTATGTGTATAAAATTGGCTTTTCCTGGTTTTTTTTTAATAAAAGCATTGTAAGGCTAAATTCAACGTTTTTACCAAAAATTAATAACGGATTAATAAGATATTTAATCTTAAATATTAGCACAAGTTGTGTATACTTGTATATTAACTCAAGCGTCTATACCACGTCTTGTCAGAAAGGAAGTCTATTTGTTTACATTTTTGATCATAATCACTCGAAAAAAAGGTGGTCACACAAGAAAAGCCCGATCAAAATCACGATCCAAACCGGACACTATACCTACCGTGACGCCCGTTTCGTTTTCATAAGAGAATCTTCAATGATATACGATATTCAAATATCATAATAAAGACACCAGGAGTAAATTTAGTATATACGCCATACGCGCGTTTCGTCCACAAAAAACTCATCAGTGACGCTTGAATCCAAAAAAGTAAAAAAAAAAAAGGCCAAATAAAGTACGAAGTTGCAGAGCATTGCGAACCAAAATTCCTAAAAGTGTTGCCAAATACAGCTAAGGTAATCTATTCCTGAGGTAGAAAAGCCTTAGTATTTCAAAAAATTCAAAAATTTGTAAACAGTAAATTTATAAATATAACCATATCAATGACAATTCATGTCAGCACAAAAAGTGCTGACTACTGGGCTTGTGATACCCTCGGGGGAATAAATCTCCACCAGCAGCGGATTATACACTTATATTCAATATAGATTAGACCGTTGGTTTTCCCGTTTGAATGGTTTTACACTAGTAATTTTGGGGCCCTTTATAGCTTGTTGTTCGGTGTGAGCTAAGGCTCCGTGTTGAAGGCCGTACTTTAACCTATAATGGTTTACTTTTTAACTTGTTATTTGTATGGAGAGTTGTCTCATTGGCACTCACACCACATCTTCCTATATCTATTTGCAATCAAATTCAAACAAAAGTCAAACGATATTAAAATCACTCTAACAGGGAAAAAACGAACTTTGAGCAAAAATAAAATACAGCGGGTTTAAAAGGGGTAATACCATCATGAATTTCCCTCTATTAAGCCTCGGTCACACCTTACCGGATGCACGACCGATGCCTAACGGATGAAAATAAAAGTTGTCCGTTGACAAAATTGTTATCCGTTGGGAGTCCGTTTATGTACTGACCGAATAAAACGGACGTGTAACGGATGCATAACGGCCACACAACGGATATACAACGTACGAGATTTTATCCGTTATACGTTCGATAGAAATCCGTTTCTCATCCGTTCAACATCCGTTTTATATTGTTTTTATATCGTATTACTTTGATTTGTCAGCTTACTTGACATGGGTTCCTTTCGGTTAAGTTATTGTATTTACTGTTGAATCTTCTGTTTTAAACAAGCATACATAAATACACATTTTTTTCTTTCATTTAAGGTGACGAGAAGCGATATCCAATCACTCAAGAAACTCCGGTAAGGAAAATCTTTATTTTATCAAAGTTATTCATATCAATAATCTAATTTTGAATCAACGCTTCTTCTGATTGGCTGACAGTTTTTGTCTATCAGCTCATAGACGTAATTTATTCATGTGACCGTGACGTCATCAACGTTTTTTCATGATTCACTCCGCTTTAAAATGGAATTTAGAACTTTATCTACTGTAGAAGTGTTGACTGCTTAAAAAAAACTAGCAAACATTGGGGTTTTTTTTCAAGTATTATTCACGATTTTAAGATTTGAACAATTCGATTTGTTTGGAATTCGACCTTTTAGAACTGTTTTCATAATTTGTTCGACTTTTTTTAATGTCCCATACATTTGTAATGCCTCCGCATTTTTTTTATTGACATGGTCCATGTCTCAGCCTCTTCGTGTCATTGTGCAAGACTTTTTAAAAAGTCTACGGTTTTTACAGGAAATTATAACATATGTACCCCACCTGTATATCATAGATTAGACAGTTTGTTCTAACTTGCACATTACATCTTATATCAACCAAAGGGCTTCTCAAGTTTACATACGGTATGGGTGTTGCCAATAGTTTTTTTCCTTTAATAACTCATCATATATAACAGGATTGAAAATTGGTATTTGCGCCAGACGCGCGTTTCGCCTAAAAAAAGACCATGCTACGTCAGTCTTTAATGACTCAAATGTTGCAAAACACTTATCCTACCTCCATGACAAATATGTTGTTGTCCCGCAAATAAAGCCCAAACCAATATCGTTTTTATGTGTTAAAATCATTATATTAACTGCTATATAAATGAATTAGGTATTGACAACTCACTTGGAATTTCAACATATACCCTCACAACACTTACCAAAGAGGAAATCCAGAATAATCATAGGTCTGTTCTCTGTTTCTTTGGAATTTCAACCAAAGATGAAAAACTGGATCTTCCATCACTGTATTGGATACCTAAACTACATAAGTGTCCTTACACACAACGGTATATTGCTGGATCTTCCAAGTGCTCCACGAAACCTCTTCTAAATTATTAACTTCTATTTTATCAGCTATCAAAGACGGGCTTTAAAGTTATTGTGAAACTGCCTCTTCTACAGGTGGCGTGAATCAGATGTAGATACTTTAAAAATTCCAAGGATCTTTTAGAGCACATTCAATTTAACTGTCTTTCATTTTGTATTAATATTAAAACATTTGACTTTTCTAAATTTTACAGAAGTATTCCACATTCCAAACTAAAAGACAATCTGAAAGAGTTGGTATTGCTTTGTTTCATAAAAAAAGAATGCCCAACGTAGATACAAGTATCTTGTCTTAGGGAGGGATAAATCCTACTTTGTAAAGGATCACTCTAATTCAAACAAAAAAATCTCTAAATCTGACATTATCAAGAAGCTTGTTTTCCTGATTGACAACATATTTGTGCCCCTCTTCTTGCCGACTTTTTTCTGTATTATTATGAGACTGACATCATACAGGAACTTCTTAGGAAGATAGATAAGAAGTTACCGATATCCTTTAACTCTACTTTCCGCTATATAGATGATGTTCTTTCACTAAATACTTCAAAATTTGGTGACTATGTGGAACGCATCTATCCCATCGAATTAGAGATAAATGATACTACAGATACAGTTAAGTCGGCCTTATATCTTGACTTTCATCTCGAAATTAACAGTGAGGGTCGGTTGAAACAAAACTTTACGACAAAAGAGATGATTTCAGCTTTCAAATTGTGAACTTTCCATTTCTAAATAGCAACATTACAGCAGCACCTGCATACGGGATATATACCTCCCAATTGATACAGTGGAGATCACTTCTAACCTCTCATTAGAACTGTCAGGAGAACTGTCATAGAACTGTTCTAACCTGTCCTAGAACAGTTCTACCTAGAACAGTTCTACCCTAGAACTGTTCTAAGTAGAACTGTCAGAATCAGTTCTAGGTAGAACTGACTAAATCAGTTCTAGGTAGAACTGTCAGGGTCAGTTCTAGGGTAGAACTGTCTAAATCAGTTCTAGTTAGAACTGTCCAAATCAGTTCTTACCGTAGAACTGTCAGCAGAACTGACTAAATCAGTCAGGACTGTAGAACAGTTGTAAACTGACGTCACTGCAGTAAGGGCACTTTAGAATTTAGAAGAAATAAATAACTTCCAATTACTTTGCTATATAATAGCAGATTTTCTATATTTCTTTCTGATCATACGTTACATGTACACATATCGAAGTGAATAGGAGGTTATCAAACTCATCGGAGAAATATTTTTATAAGATTGCATAGGAAACATCATTGTTTACGTTTCTTCGTTCCCCGTTTTTAACAGTCTCTTCATACATGTCATAAATATATCTCTGCATTTAATTCATGGAATTTTAATCGTAATTTACCTTGTTTGCCTTGGATTTACATTCATGTAAGATTCTGTTTTGACAAATGTTCATACGAAAATTGTACAGTGGATGAATTATGGGATATTAATGATAAAAGTGTTGTATTATAACGTAAAAAAACTATATACATTTGCACCATCTCGTCAATTTAGCCAGACTTATCCATAACGATTATAAATGATATCTGGGAGTCTGAAACTCAGAAAAATATACTCATCTGAACATGAATGAAGCATTTGCTACTGGACGTTCGGCCGCAAACAAAATCATGCATTTTTCTTTGCCTTCTTCCATTTGTCTTCAAATTATATTAACAGTATACTATTCCAAGAAGAGAACTTCCCATACATGTACTTTTTATTTTAAAATAAAGTATATGAATCAGTCATGTGAGTGTTGGATGATGCCGTAAAATAGTTTTGTTTAAAAAAAAAAAACCATCACAAACTAAGGGAGCTACCATTTGATTTTTATGGGGGGGCTAGGATGAAAAATTTCGTCCTGCATTTTTTTTAGCTGTAATCTCTGTCCTGCCTTTTTATTTTTCACTCTGTTCGGTCTTGCCTTTTTTTTTTTAGTTTATCCTGACTTTTTTTTACCTAAATTGTCGTCCTGCATTTTTTTTTGCAAGTGTCTCATCCTGCCTTTTTTTCTCAAAACTCCTGTCCTGCCTATTTTTTTCAAATTTCATCCTAGCCCCCCAAATAAAAATCAAATGGTAGCTCCCTAACTGACTTAAAAAAGTCACTTTAGTGACGGTTCATTATTATGGATACAGAGAGAAAATAAGGGTGCGCTAAATTTTTAGATATGGTATAAATACACCTTACCGCTATTTGTCTGCCATTACTGGATATCGCACAGGTTCCAGTAAAAATTTGACATCATAAAACAAAATATCTGACGCCACAAGGGTATGTTCCTTACGTCGTAACTACAACCCCCTTCCTTTTCATGAATGTGACCTATAGCTACCAAATTATACTATTTACCGGATTTGTTATTACATATGCAACACGACGGGTGCCACATGTGGAGCAGGCTCTGCTTACCCTTCCGGAGCACCTGAGATCAGCCCTAGTTTTTGGTGGGGTCCGTGTTGCTTATTCTTTTGTCTTCTATGTTGTGGCATGTGTACTAATATTTGTCTGTTTGTCTTTTTTATTTTTAGCCATGGCGTTGTCAGTTTATTTTCGATTTATGAGTTTGACTGTCCCTCTTTTATCTTTCGTCCCTCTTTTATTAGTGACGCTCGAATGAAAATAAGCTAAAGAAGTCAAATAAAATTCGATAAAAAAAATTATGGTGCTCGATAATTACCTTTAATTTGTTTATACTCTTTCTCATGTGCTTATTTCTTGTTTTTTTATTATTCCAAGTCGACCCTCCCCCCTTTTTGCACAACTAAAACAAACAGTCATGACAAGAGAGTCACGGCTAATGAGAGCCCCATTAACCCGTCACCTCCCTCTTGGCCTTACTTTTTTCAATGTCCAAAACAAACTTTTGCACGACTCGAGAAGAATAGGACGTGGAAAGATTGGCTAAGTGACTCTGCGTCGACTCTGTTGTGTATAATGAGCTATAAAACAAAACAACATCATCACCTTTTTTTATAAACGTGTTTACAGATTGAAACGTGATTGGTTTTTTTTTCTCCTTTTCAGTGCTATAAATATATTTGGGAACAGCCGAATTGAAAATACATAATACATATTTTCGCAATTATATTTTTTTAACTTTTTTTTGTTCTTCCGTCGCCGGGATTTGAACTCATGCTACTATGGTCCGTGTATATCTGCGTCCATTCGTTTTTCGTTTTGAAATATCAAAAACAAAAAACGAAAGTGTTTTCATTTTTCGTTTTTGATTCCATAAAAACCAAAATGAAAAACGAAAGTGTTTTCATTTTTCGTTTTTGATTTCTTAAAAACCAAAACGAAAAACGAAAGTGTTTTCATTTTTTGTTTTTTATCTCTTAAAAACCAAAATGAAAAACAAAAGTGTTTTCGTTTTTCGTTTTTGATTTCACAAACAAAAAACGAAAAACAAAAGTATTTTCATTTTGCAATTTTGATTTCTCAAAAACTAAAATCAAAAAATGAAAGTGTTTTCATTTTTCATTTAACAAAAAACGAAAAACGAAAGTGTATTTATGTTATCTTTCCAACACAGTTTAATTGTCATTCAAAAAATGACAATGTTGTCATTTGTCATTCATTTAAAGGTCGTTCAAGTATACATGCACAGCGGTTGTCAGATCAATACTACTTTAATCGAAGATAATGTCGACGGATGCAAAAGTCTTTAGCAATCTAAACAATAAGGGTGCGTGATCTTTACTTTTAAGTTTGGTGAGGTTAATCCAAGATGATAATATTGTAGCGTAACTAGCCTCTTTTACAAATAAAGGAAACTATATATTGTTGGCGAGGGAAGGGCTCAAGGACTCCAGAAGAACTGGAAAAAATGATACAAAATCTTTCACACCCTTTCTTAATCTAAAGCGCAAGTTTTAATTTATCTATTTTATTATGTTCTGGTCTCGGAGCAAAATATATAGATACAGTGTAAGACTTTTAGTATTTACATGTATGAACAATATCAAAAGACATATGTAGGATGATGAAAAAAGTAATGTAATCCACAAAGTCAAGTGTGTGGCTATTGTTAGTTTAAACATATTTATTAATAGTGGATTGGAAATTTTCTCACCGGAACGGGGATCGAACCAGGAACTTATGTTTTTGTATAGTCCGATGCACTAACCTATATTTATTTTGTATAATGAGTATCAATGGTCTAGTTCCTCGTTGAAGACACTCCAGCTCCTTTCAAGATGAAGAACAGGCATAAAAGCCCTGTTCATTAATAATTTGTATTTTTTCTATATATTGTGTGCGATTTTGTCCCGTGTACATTTACTCCACATCTCTTTATTTTCTATTTCGGAACTTGGACAGACCTCCAATGTTAAAGGTCTTATGGTTTTTTTTTAAATTATTTGATGCCGTGGGATTGGGATTTTTAGCTTTAATGTAAACCATGTCAGGTTTTTAACTTGTATTAACAGCAAAGATAGCCAGTTTTGTGTTCTGTAATATACTGTAACAGTTTAATTTTACTTGTCCGGTCGCATCGGAACTTCTCAAAACATCTTCCGAACAATATCTGGACGTCGGTTTCGTGGGCATGTACAATTGCTAAACCACACATGAACGTTCTTTAGTCTTCGTAGATCTATTCCAACTTGAAGTCTTTTTGAGTCTACGACAAGCAGAATATTTTTTTTATACCATTAAATATTGAAGCCATAGTCATGAAGATCGATTACTTGATTGATGTTCCGTTAACGTAGCCACAGAACAAAAACTCGAGAGCTACTTTTGAATATTTCTACAATTTTAAGTAGTTTTCCACTCACAAACACAATAATATTTTCAACATTTATTAAAATATTTTTTTTATACACTTTTTAACTTTTATGTTGTTTTAAAATATCAATTTGACTTGAATTTGGGATCCCGCTAACATGTTTAACCCCGCCACATTCAAAATGTATGTGCCTGTCCCAAGTGAGGAGCCTGTAATTCAGTGGTTGTCGTTTGTTTATTTGTTACATTTTTGTTTTTCGTTCAATGTTTGTGCATAAGTAAGTTAGTTTTTTTTGTTTGAATTGTTTTACATTGTCATTTCGGGGCCTTTTATATCTGACTATGCGGTATGGGCTTTGATCATTGTTGAAGACCGTACGATGACCTATAGTTTATAATTTCCGTGTTATGTTGGTCTCTTGTGGAGAGTTGTCTCATTGACAATCATACCACATCTTCTTTTTTTATATTTATATGAGTATATTAAATAAACATGTATATACCAAGCTAAGTCAGTTTATATCTTGTTTTTCGTCTGACTATACAAAAGGTGAGGAGAGCTACTTGATAGATCAGGTTGACTGATAAGCTGTCTATATAAAGTAATGGGACAATGCATGGCATGAAGACATCACCAAATCACCGTATGCAATACTCAAAAAGACATGCAGAGCTTACCATATAGTCATCAACTACCCACCAACAGGCCGTGAGCTTTGGTTGGCTCTTTACTCCAATCCAAGAGCACAGCATAATGTCAAAATATTCTATTCAAACTGGGTGACCTGGGAGAAAAACATTGAAATTTTCCAAAGAAACACACACCCCTCAACTTTTAATAAGGAGATTTGGTATTAATGCAAATGAGTCAACTATCCAATAAAGTTCAAATGTAGTGGATGTAAGCAATTATATATAGGCAACCATATAATCTTCAACAATGAAAAAAAATCATACGGTATTGTCGGCTACAATAGTCCATGACTTGAAAAATATGAAACAGTTCAATTGAGAAAAATAACAGCCTATTTTAAAACAACATGAATTACGAAAAACTCATATAAAAGACATCAACAAACGAAAACCATTGAACTACATGCTCCTGAGTTGGAGCAGGCACATGCAATATATTGTGGCGTTTAACATGCTTGTAAACAACCGGGACAGTTTTGTTACAGCACAGCATAAGAACAAACTATGCAAATCAGTGGAGAAGGGCTTAACGTATGAGATCGATACAAACAGAAGGAAAACAAAGGTCTAACAAAAACACATACCGAATGTGGCAGGGTATTTTTACCTCGTTTTCAAACAATCAAAGTACTGAAGTACTGAACATCGAATGACTGCAAGTTCTTTTGGATTGTCACAAGCACTTGTCTCAGAAAAAAAATCACATCTCTATACTTGAAAGTGAAGTTAATGTACAGATATATATTTTTTTTAAACTCAGTACACATATTCTATATCATATGATTTTTTTTAATTTCAATGCAAAATATAGAGTTCTGACCCTCAATTCCACGGTCCACTAGACATGGAAAATGATAGTGCGAGTGGGGCATTTATGTGGTATCGAAACATTCTTATTCAAATCCTTTATTAAAGAAGTCAGTAAATTTACTACAGATAACACTACATTTGTAAATTAGACGAACTAATCTAATCAAAATGTATATTTCTAATTTCGTAATACTTATGTGTATGAGAAAATTAATATATATATTAATTTTAATAAGATTGTTGAACGAACGCGTTCAATCTTAGGATTTATTCTTGTCAATTTTTCCGACCGAGCAGAGCGAGTCGAAAACAATTAAATAGACGTCTTTCAAGCCAAAATTAATATGTTTGCTATACACACATATGATTTTATTAAACTTGGTTATCAATTGTTAATCAAAAATACAGTCCTAGATAATAAAAAATCATGAAATATTTGGTCTAGTAATAAAAAAATCACACAAAAAACAGTAGTTGTCGTTTGTTGATGTCGTTCTCGCTTCTCGTTTTTTTAGCTCACCTGGCCCGAAGTGTCAAGTGAGCTTTTCTTATATCTTGGCGTCCGACGTCCGTCGTCGTAACTTTTACAAAAATCTTCTCCTCTGAAACTACTGGGTCAAATTCAACCAAACTTAGCCACCATTATCATTGGGATATCTCGTATAACAAATATGTCCGGTGACCTTGCCAACTAACCAAGATGGTCGCCATGGATAAAAATAGAACAAAGGAGTAAAATGAAGATTTTGGCTTATATCTCAGAAATCAAAGCATTAAGAGCAAATCTGACATGGGTAAAATTGTGTATTAGGTCATTATCTATCTGCCCTGAAATTTACAGATGCATCAGACAACCTGTTGTTATGTTGCTGCCCCTGAATTGGTAATTTTAAGAAAATTTTGCAGCTTTCGGTTATTTTCTTGAAAATTTATGAGATAGAGATAAACTGTAAACATCAATAATGTACAGCAAAGTAAAACCTACAAATAAGTCAACATGACGAAAATGGTCAATTGACCCCTTAAGGAGTAATTGCCCTTTATAGTCAATTTTTTACAATTTTCATAATTTTGTACATTTTTACAAAATATTTTCCACTGAAACTACTAGGCTAAGTTCATTATAGATAGAGATAATTGTAAGCATCAACAATGTTTTGTAGAGTAAGATCTACGAACACATCACCATCACCAAAAACACATAGACCAAGGTGAGCGACACAGGCTCTTCAGAGCCTCTAGTTTATATAGAGTTTAAACCTTTGGTTTTCCCGTTTGAATGGTTTTACACTAGTCATTTTGGAGGATCCTTATAACTTGCTATTCGGTGTGAGCCAAGGATTCGTGTTGAAGAGGGTACTTTAACCTATAATAGTTTCCTTCTACACACTGTGACTTGGATGGAGAGTTGTCTCATTGGCACTCATACCATGCACATCTTCTTATATCTATATATTCTTTCGATATTTTTGATTGAGTCTGAAGCTGGCATGTCAGTTACTGCTAGTAGTTCTTTGTTAATTTATGAATCATATTCGTTTTGTGTAGTTTCTTTTGTTTACTATTTTGTCATCGGACTGGGATTTCTTTTAAACTGAGTTTCTCTGTGCATATTGTTGTGTGTTTGTTTATTCTACATGAGCTAGATATAATTGTATAGCGGGAGGGTTGAGATCTAACAAAGCATGTTTAGCCCCGCCGTATTTTTGCGCCTGTCCCAAGACAGTAGACTCTGATCTTTGTTAGTTTTTTTTTAGTTTTTTTTGTCTAAGTAAAGTGTGACGTCTATTTTTACATTACTAGTATATATTTTTATTTAGAGACCAGCTGAAGCCCGGATTTTCTCGTTGTGTTGAAGACTCATTGGTGGCCTTCGGCTGCGCTCTTTGGTTAGGCTGACTGTTGTTTCTTTGACACATTTTTTATTTCCATTCTCTATTTTATTTATTGATCAATTGATTGATTGATTCATTCATTGATTGATCATTTTACTACAAGCAAAAGTCATGATCATTTGAGAATTCTTTATTTGTATTGTAGTGTTAATTTCACCAATGAAACTCGACATTAATGTCTGTCTTAATATTAAATTTCTTTGTAAACTCTAAAATTACCGTCTGATTATAATAAGACACGCAAGAATAAAAAAAAATATTTGGCCTTCAATGTCTCAACCTTTTTTAATGTGAGTAACTTCATTGTTCACTTAGATTTCGATTTTGATATTGTTTTTGCAAGTTTCCATAATAGATTTCCGGTAATTGTTCTGCATAAAACCCTATGGGAAAGCACATTAACTAAATTTTCCAAACGTTTATTGGAACCTAATGATTTGGCAAGGTGTTGCAACCTGTAATGTAAAAAAGTTACAGCCGATTGCACTGAGTGTGTAGGCAAAGGTAGCCTATCCTTGGTTAGCTTGCTTGTATTATTAGGTTAGGTAAACTACCCTCCTTTAAGAGTAGACTAGTTCGACAAATAACCAATCAATCTGTCTGTAGGACTAGGCTCCTTCTACAGGAGGGTGGTATACCTTACCTAGTTACTTTATTTTTCAGCTAACAAACAAGCGATCCAAAGATATAACCTTTGTCTACACACTCAATGTAATCGGCTGTAATGAAAATGCGGAGTTTGTGAGCCAGGCTCAAGCAACCAGTCGGTAGCAGTCAGTTTTCAAATATATAAAAACAAATATTGCATAAGACTCAAACGTACTTAAAATGTTTTTATCAATATATAACCACTATATCATCAGTTTTCAAAATATAATTGAGCAGTCAAAGACACTTTTCAATGAATTTCAAAATTTCATTTCTGGTTTATTTAAGAATTGAATGCTTTTTTTTTGTTACTTCATTGAGGTGTAAAGCGATGACCGAAATACATTTTGTATGAAAAGCGGAAGCGCTTCATTATGAAAATGTACGCACGGTCAACGCTTTTACAACCCTATGAAGTTACAAAAAGAAGCATTCAATATTTATAATTACATGTTTTAGCTAGGATCATGAAAACACGATTTTTATCAAGTTTTTATTAAATTCACCTTTGCACTTTATTGTGGGACCTCGTGTCATCATGAATAATGATTTTCGTTGTGTAATGTAACATGACATGTGTAGTTAAGCCAATCAGAATATCGAATTATAATGAAACATACAAATTTTTTTGCCACTCAAAACTGTTTTTACAAAACATTCTACCTCTGAACTAGTGGATTTCGCTTAAATATGATTGGACAAAAGGTTTATTTTTTGTATTCAAAGTATGGTGGGCAAGTAAATTATTTATTACAATGATTTTTGTAATAATGTATATGCTTCTCATTTAATTTTTATATATTTCTCTCATAATTATCCACTGTCACTCCTTCATTGTATATATATGTTATTGTAGTTAGTCTTTAATTTGTTGCCATTACCATTTATTGTCAATGTGTTAGTGCTAATAAAGTTATCTTATCTTATCTTATCATCTTATGTTATTATTAGTTATATAAAGCCAAAATCAATCGCTTTCGATATATTACACAGCGTACTGCCCGCTTTACATTTTAAATAGTCAACACTTGGAGTGTTTATAGAATCGTAAATAATTATGATTTTTTTTAATGATGGCAAAATTGCACTTTTGGGTGAAATAGCTTTCCTTATTATCGCCATCCTGTCAAATAGTTCATAAACAGACATAATAATTCTGCATTAAAAGAAAAGGAAGTTGCACTCGTGCTTTAAATTTTTTTGCCACACAAAACTGTTTTTACAAAACATTCTACCTCTGAACTAGTAGATTTCGCTTAAATATGATTGGACAAAAGGTTTATTTTTTGTATTCAAAGTATGGTGGGCAAGTAAATTATTTATTAGATTAAAAAAGATTGATCCGTGCTATAAATTATCTTGTAATTTTGATCAAGTAGGCCCTAGATCTCTAGCTTACGTTCTCACCTAGAGCAGATAAAAGTATTGCCGCAGAATTTTTTTATTAACTGTCTGGTAAGGGTTTTTGTAGGGTATACGACCTCAACTTTAGACCTACTTTAGAAAAAAAAACTAAGCAGAACAACACTCTGGATTTTTCTACTGTAGACCCCAGCTACCCAGCTTCCCTTTGCACTTAGTGAGGACAATTTTTATTACATTTTCGGTAAGGATGGGGTTCGGTGTTCGACCCCAACTTTGGACCTATCTTTGAAAAAAAATAAGCTAAACAGCAACCTTGATTTTTTTCTCCAGCAGACATCAGCTACCAAGCTCCCCATTACACATTTTTCGGACAGAAGTATTTCCGTAGATATTTGTTTATTAACTTTTATGTAATGATGGGGTAGGGTGGATAACTGCGGTCCACTTGAAAAACATTTACAGGGACTCCAATGTGGTGTGGTCTATGCAGAACAATTACCGGAAATCTATGGTAGTTTGCAAAATAATAGTCTTTTTTTATAGTGTGATATGTAAAATGTTGGTAAATAATGAAAGCATGCTTCTGAATTAATAGACATAGAAATAAAGAGAAACCATATGATAACCAATAGCAATCTCCCAGAAAAAACTAACGTTCATTAAGGCAACTAGTATGATGGTCTGGATTCGGGGTTCTTAATTTCTGTATTCTGTGATATTTTATGCCATATTTCTCTATTCTTTATACTTTTTGACAATTATTCTCTTATCATTACATTTTAACACCATTATTCTAGCTACTTTATTTATTTCTTGGTCCATTGTCTCTATTGTTTATATTTTTTGTCCACTATTCCCAATTCCATAATCCCCCATCAACGACCTCTAGTTAATGTCACCTTAAAGTCTTCATAAATATGCAAACTTAATACGTTATAGGCCCCTAATGACAAACCAATTTAATATCCCAGTTTGAATTGTGAAATTGCGGAAATTTTGAAAATTAAATCAAGCAAAAACATTATCGTCCTCGTAGTTCGTAAAATACTGGCAGATGGATCTTTTCGTTTTTTGTTTTTTGTGAAATTTTGTTGTCATTGGTTCAGATGACTTACATATCCAGTGCACCTCCAAACAAATAATAATCGTCAAAAAAGTATCAGACATTATAGGTGGTTATATATTTACCGAGAAGTCGTCATGATTGTCAAGTCCTGTAAAATGTTACAGTGTGTATGTTTGATCCACTACCAAGCTTAAATCCATAAAAAGACTAACATTTGGTAAGGAGGGTTTTCATGTAATAATACTGCTTTTTTAAAAGACTAAACAACTGGTCAATTCAAAAGAAATCTTGTGTACACTGGGTGAGTTTTTCGCAATGCAACCTGTTACCATGTTGTTTTCTAGTCGTTTAAGTCTGCTATCAGTCGGTTCGATATTCAGAGTTTTTAGTAGTGGTTTAAAATAATTACAAGTTTATATTCGAAAACATTAAAAGCAAGGTGGTCATAATTAAAAGGTAAAAGATGTTTAAGACTCATCTTTGCTGTCGTTAAACTTTGGTTTCCATCAATATAAACCCTTTTGAAATTGCAAAATTTATCTTATAAAATATAAATCTTAACACAAAAATGCAATCAAAGAAGTACTTTTACACATGATTTTTCCAGAAACAATAAAAAGAACATTCGATCGCTCAATTAGCATTTAAAATACAAATATCAATTAAATGAAATTGCAAAGCCACAAAAAAGAGATCTTGTCACTTTATAGTTACTAATCGTCAAAAAATTAGGTAAAATGGCACAGGGAGATTGCTTGACCTCTTTGATATCTTAATCTTAATGATAATATGCAATAAGTTAGTTAATATAAATACAAAATGGCATCAACAGGAATTTCAGTATCCAAATGCCTGATGAAGCGATTCATTTCTATTTATTTAATATATCAATGCATAATATTATGAAAATTGAAAAATCAGGGATGCCCTAAGCCCTCGTGTTTTGACAAAGCCGAATACTAAGTCTTTCGAAAATATCTTTTATTTTGGCTTTCCATAATTGTGTAAATTAATATTTTTATATTGTATTATGATACTGTTAATACAATTCATAACTTCAAGCGAACATAAATTATTTACAAAATAAACTCAACACCGTTGTATGGGATCAGCTCGCCTGACATTGTGCAGCAAAGCTTTAGTTTTATTAAAGACAAATGCAATGTAATAAATGTTTACAAGAGAAAAATACATTAAGTTGGGTGGGAGGGTGGTAAACTTTACTGTACCAAAAGCGAACCTCGAATGACAATATCTTTAATTCACAAAACCGCCAAAAGTATAGCACGAAATATTTGAAATGACCTTATTCAAATATTATGGTCAGTTCTTACTCGACCAATGAAAATCATTTAACCTATTATATACTTTCAAACACGTGTAAATTCATAAACAAATAAACGTGGTAATGTTTACATACACAGGTCGAGAACTCTAGATTTTCTGACGTCAGAATATATTTGCATAGTAATTTCCAAAACACAAGGCCAATATGGCCTTGGAAAACTGACCAATCGACTCAATGAACTACAATGCATTGTGGGCTACTACGAGTAAACTACTACTTAAAACACGTGGAATTAGTGGGAAAACAGTCAATTAATATATTGTCTGGGACTCTCATTACCAAAGTTTTTATTCTGAAAGTATATTTAATGTAAAATATATAACGTAATCTTCAATTTGCATGCTCAGATTAAAAAAATATTGTTTATTGGCTTCACGATTTGACTTTCTTTTTCGCCTTGCAAAAGTAGTTGAACCGGTTTTGTGCATTGTTATGAATTGAACCTGCATTAATTTCACGACATGACACAGTTAAATATCCAATGAAGTAACCACTGTCCAGTAAGAAAACCATTTGAGCTCTTTTAAACCTGTATAATGTCATTGCAAAATCATTTCTGCCTAGAAAAACACGAAACTTTCATTAAAACACTTCTTTCTGTACTGAATGACGTGTATTTTTTTTTCAGGACCTGAACTAATAGTAAGAACATCATAATAATCAGTATGCTAAAAAGAAGTGTTATGAAAGCGGCAGGGGCGGGTCCAGCCATTTTAAAAAGGGGGTCCTAAGTTCCTAACCCTTGACAAAAGGGGAGGGGGTTCCAACTACATGTCCCCATCCAAATGCACTGATCGTCCAAAAAAAGGGGGTCCATCCCCCGGAACCCACGCCCCCTGGATCCGCCACTGAGCGGGTACGGTATATAGCTCAATACATTTTTTATAGTTTCATCCATCGATAATATCCGTTTGTTGCTAATTTTATCACAAAATATACCTCAGAGGTTTTTTTATCGTTCGGCTGCTGTCCTGTTGACATATGTAAAATATCTCCAATATTAAAAGTCTCTGGATCATAGTGGATGCCATATTACCTATTATTTTGTTTTCTAAAACGTGCTTTGTATATAGAAATAAGAAGATGAGGTATGAGTGCCAAATGAGACATCTTTCCAACAAAGACATAATTTAGTAAAGTAAGCAGTCATAGGTCCAATGCTGAAAAGTAAGCTATTAATGACCCAAAAATTACTTGTGTAAAACAATCCAAACAAAAAAACGGCCCAATTAAATATATAAAAGGACAAGAAATCTATCCCATCAAAAAAAATATATTGTATAGGAGCCTTTATTTCAGTGGTTGTCGTTTGTTTATGTGTTACATATTTGTTTTTCGTTCATTTTTTTTTTATATAATTAAGGCCGTTATTTTTCTCGTTTGAGTTGTTTTACATTGTCATATCGGGGACTTTTATAGCTGACTATGCGGTATGGGCCTTGCTCATTGTTAAAGGCCGTACGGTGATCTATAAATGTTAATTGCTGTGTCATTTTGGTCTCTTGTGGACAGCTGTCTCATTGGCAATCATACCACATCTTCTTTTTTTATTATAGATCCAACGCTGCAATTTTCACAAAACAAATAAAATTTTCCACCTTGTTGTACATACATATGGATAAAATCATTACAGCTTATTTCCTAATGCATGTGGAGCAAAACTTTGGTTAGCTTGCTTGCTTTGTTTGTATATTGTACAAAATATAAAATATACAAGTTAAACTATGCCTATATATATATATTGTTTAAAGATGTCAATCTTATTTTCAAAGCTTGTATAAACAACTATACAAACAAAGCAAGCAAGCCAACCAAAGTTTTACTTTGCAGGTTTAAGAAATCAGCTGAAATGATTTAATTCAGTTTGGCAAATGTCCGAGTCCGTTAAAAAACGAACAAACTGAAACTACAGATGCTGACTTCACTACCTTAAAAAAAAGGGAACAGTTTGGCAGTCCCATATACTGAAATGTGACCAACAAAAATACTTATAGATTTTGTTAACACTGCCATACATGTAAATATTTCTTCGCCTTTTTAACGAACACAAAATTCAAGGATCCCACATTTGCCTTTAATTATCTATACGAACATTGCTGTACTCTTGAATATCAGCACCGGCTGTTATCGACGGCTTACTTTACACCAGTAAGTTTGTCTCATGGGTAATTGGTTTTTTCGCTGATGTTTCGTTGCCTCTGGTGGACAAATACATGAAATCTCTGTGCCATCATCAAACATGTTAATGGCTATATATCGGATAATTCAAACCCTTTTTTCTTCGCATAGAAACAACTCTTCGTTAATCTGAGCATGGAAGTAATACTTTATATCACAAACTATAAATGAGGATACACAAAATGAAAAACTAAGCGAAATTGTGAATCCCGCATTGCACGAAAAAATGTGTTGTATTTCAGTAAATAACACGTGTTCTTGGTTGATTGTAAACACGTAGTAGTCCATCATGCATTGTGACTCATTTAGTGGATTGGTCAAAAACGTAGGTAAAAATAAATTGCGTCACATGTAAATACATAATTACATGTGCGAGAACATAAGTATGCTAATTTATGCATTTCCATATAAGGTAGTGGTCCCGACCTGATACAGATGTACTAACTTTATTAAATATATTTAGTGAGGTCAGTGTTTTTTTGTTTCTTGAAATATTATCTTTTACATGGTCATTCTTTGTTATATGCTACTGGTATAAATATATATGCAATAACGATTGACATACGGGTTCTTATTCGAGAACAACGAAAATTTGCGATAATTTGAATTAGTCACAAAAAAAGATTCCCTATATCTCCTAATTTTTACAACTATTAACTAAGAACAATAATGCTTTGAATGTTGTTTGATATTTATTTTTTTAGTATATTCAACATAAAATATTTGAATATTGAACCGATTGCTAGCAACCGGTTTGATATTCAGTATCGAATAACCATTAACGAACCAGTGGCTAACTTCATATACATTAATACCAGTACCTATTTGCTTTTCAAATGAATACAATTTTTTAGTGTCACTATGCCATGACCAAATATGATGAATTATATTCAAGAGACACGTGTCCCTCGTGATGATGTCGACTTCCTACCGTTATTGTGACAACTTCTCTTTTCTTTGATCTATCGATCGTAAATAGAATGATCATACATGATCATTGAATTTATATACATGTACTGTAATTGTACGAAGCTTTCAACATTTCAAACATATATGAGCTTAGGCAAATAAGGTTTTTCTTGAGGAGAGAATCAACGAAACAGGTTTATCCATAATATCATAAATAGAGACATTCTTTGTTAGAGTGCACAACAGTAAATGATTTATAACACAAATACTTTCAAATTTTGAAAAAAGGTATGCACAAATAGCATGGATGCAATTTTTAAGCCGAAAACTAACAAACATTACACAAGAGTGTTACCCTCTTCACAAACATATTTCACTCATTAAAAATCAACTATCAAGTAGGGAAACAAGTTTTATGTTATCTACATGATCTATTGAGGATAGTTGTATTTGGGTTTTTAATAATACCATTCTTTTAAATGCTTCCTGAATTTATGTTTGTCTAATGTTTGATGAATATACTTTGTGATTCAACACTTGTATTAACCTTTAAGAATGTGTATTGATTGTAAGATATCTTATCGTATTTTTAATGGAACCAATCTCTTTAAGCTTTGTTGGCGTTTATGGCGAACTTTCAATAATGTAATGAAGTTCATCATTGATATGACCCCAAATTCATTATCCTTGCGATCATTGATTGATTGATTGTTGTTTTGGCTTATTTTGTATATCATTATTGCTGTGCCTTTTAGTGTCCTCTGATATGTATCTTGATAGGGGAGGTTTTTATAAATAGTTTAAATCTTCGGTATGTTTCCTTTATTATCACAAACCGCGATAATATGGTTCTTTAGTTTTATGTTTTTACCCTTTTAATCCTATAAATTTTGTTCAATGGCCAATCTTTGTAAATATTAAAACACTAATATGCCATCAGAGTTTACATTCTTCTTTTCTGGTGATCAGTAAAAGAACTTTGAGTTGAGTGGGTGTTTCATCAATTGACATGTGCTCTACATATTCATTTGTACTGGTTACAACAACGAGTTTTTGGGTTTTTTTTTAAGTGGACTTTATGGCACGAACCACTATTTGTTATTGATAATCAGCAGTCACAAATGTAACTTCATATCATAAATGAATTCATCTTGTACCAATATCATCAGACATGTTTCGACATTTAACAATTTTACTGTATCGGTAAGAAGCTTGGCCGTGGATTTTTGCATACGAATTGTTTTGGGCTAGTCTATGAACAGTCACCTCTTCTATATCATTTTTCGCCGCTTGTTATTTGTTATAGCGTATATATAGACATTGCATGAGCATTACATATACTTTCATCGTTAGTGTATGTAACAATATTCTGTAAGGACTATTACACTTCGTTTTCTTTATACGGAATGGGATGATCTCCTTTATGATAAATAGTTAACTTTTGTTTACCCTTGTGTCAATTGTTTTTGCTTTATTACCTGTATATTTTACGCGTAAGGCCTGCATATTCGATACCGGATCATTTTTATAATTTAAGTAAAGTTAAGAAGTTTAGTCTCGATTGTTCATTTTCTAACACGCCTACTTACCAATATGTGAATCAGCAATAGAAACTGACGCCAGTGACATAATCATCCTTTCAGTATAATGTAAATGTCCGACATTTAGCATTGAAGACAGATGTATCTAAGTTTCCAAGGAGACTGGAACCCGCTAAAAGGGGGTCACTTCTGCTACCAAATGGGACAAACCTGAGTAAACAGCTACGCCACCCGTTTAATATAAATATCGTTCAGATGGATGTGTGTCTGCTGAAAAAATGATATATACTATGATCGACCTATATGTTTAACTATTCTTACTATGGTGTTGGTAAACTATTAACATGATTAACGTACAATAATGAATAAAATGCTGCGGGGGGTCTTCTGTGATTTATACTTTGTAGAACGTGTAGAATATTAAATATGTTGAATACAATAAATTATTCTTATTGGTTGTATATATGCTCTACGTACATTTGGAAAGAAAATCCTATTATTATCCACTAGCTTATCTTTGTGGTTCTCTTCACAGATGGATTAATAATGTTGGTTACTACTATTCCATTAAACTGAGAAGAAGAAAAATCCAAATGACTTATAAATAACTTCGCTATAATTTCGATAAAAACCCATTGAAGATACAAGGCTAATACTTTGGTACATCATACGAGCATTTCCTCTAGATTATACTCGTCAGTGACGATCGAAATTCAAACTAACAGTTTTTCGTCTGTTTTCATTTTCCTATACTTTTGATTGCCCATTGATATCGAACTCTTTTTTGTTTTGACAAATGATTCAGTACGTTTTGGATTGAATAGTTTGGATCTGGAAAATAATTGTTTTATAACCTTCTGCAATGCAGTTGGTTGCAGGTCGTCAAAGTACGGGTACCTTCAAATGTCTTACGAGATAAAGGTAGTTTGATTACAATTTTAATTGTATTCTTAATCAGAGAATTTTGTTTTAGGTTGAAGAGTATGCTAATCTTCCGGAAATAAGGGTTATATTAATTGGGAAAACAGGAAACGGAAAAAGTGCTACTGGAAATACTATATTAGGCTGGAATTTCTTTGTTTCAAAGGCTTCGTTAGAATCACTGACAAGTAAAGGAAACATGGGAAAAATGAAATGGAAAGGGAGAATATTTACAGTGGTAGATACACCCGGAATTTTCGACACTATAATGGAAGAAGAACCCCTTCGTTTGGAAATAGTGAAGAGTTGGGGTATGACGGCACCTGGACCGCACATTATTTTGTTTATAACTTCAATATTTAGGCAAACAGAGGAGGAAAAAAAAGTTCAGGGAAAACTTGCAGAGCTGTTTAAGAAAATTCCGTACAGCTATATGGCCGTTTGTTTTACTAGGAAAGATGATTTAGAGGTAGATGGAGTAACTGAGAGTAAGTTTCTGGGAAAATGTCAACATATCAAGGATTTAATTCGGCGATGCAATGGAAACAAGTTGTTTTTGAATAATCGTTTGACAGATGAAGACAAAATAACTGAACAATGGAATCGGTTATATTCTCTTTTTGGCAGAATACTTGACAATAACAATGACAGCCACTACAGTGACGCGCTATTAAATAAAATCGAGGATAAAATGGAAAAAATAGAAAATGAACAGCTGTTGAAATTATTAAAATGTTCCGCACAATCACCAACAAAGCAAGAATTGCGTGCAAAGAATCAATGGAGTATTTCTCAAAATGGTTTTGTATTAGGCCTTTTATTAGCGGTTTTCGTAGCTGGAGGTCCTATAATTGCGGCGATAATAGCAAACTTGCAGATGTTTTAGTATTGCATCTGTCATGTTCAGTATTT